>NW_006441386.1:1265791-1278930 GCF_000325575.1 Pteropus alecto
TTTGTATGTAAGATGATACTTGTTATGGGTTATGGGTATCGTTGCCTCCGTGTTTCCCGCTTTAATTGAATGGCCAGCCTTGAACAGACTTTGAAAATATTTTGATTTTTTTAAATGCTTCCCCTTTGGGCTTCTGTTCTCAATTCTGAGGGCAATTATTGTTTTCAGTTATTTCATTGAATCATTAAACCATCTTTCTTCTCATGACCTTTATTAGCTTTCCCTTTATACACATGCAAAATTAACTTTGTGTTGATTACAAGTGGGTCAGAATTTCACTGCAACTCAGCATCTTTTTATAATGCTTCATGCTCCCAAATAACTATCACCACTGCAGGGAATAATAGTTCCCAGAGAATGGGGTTGATGTTTCTTTAGCTCAGTTTTCCATCAGTTCAGCAGACTTCAAGTGAATGAACACTATTTATTTATTAGAATGTCCTCAGTGTTGAAGGTGAAAGATAAAAATGACATCATTTGTTGCAGATGTTTTTACCTATAGTTGAAACTAGAAGGGAAGTAATGCAAAAAAGAAAAGGTCTCCAACAGTTGGTTTTTACAAACAAGGTTTACTAAAGTACACATCTGAAAGAAATGTGGAGGTGGGGAAGAGAATACCACCTGCTAATTGTTTTCTGAAGCTTAGTTATGAAAAACTTCACAGTAGAAGTAGCTATATCAAAAATATATGTGATGTTCAGCCAATTTTGGTTCTTACGAAGATATGTGACTAGGAGCTGTATCATTAGAAGAAGAAAAGAATATTTGATTTCAAAATGGTCCAATCTTCAGAAATAAGAATACTTATATATGTCAGTTATACCTCAATAAAAAAGAAGACATAAGTATTTAGAATAAAGATTTATTATTAACCAACCTACCCCCTCCCCCCAAAAGAAATAGGAATACTCTATGCTTAATACTATAGCATGTTCACTTTTTTGTTATTCAGGTTATTGCTATGATATCAGAATAAAATATCTGGAATCTTAAGTTTCTGCTTTGGCATCTTTCAATAAGATGAGGGTATATTTTTCACAGTTAATCTGATGACCGTAGTGATTGTCCAGGATCAGATGGCTGTTCAGGATAAGAGACATGTCAGAAAACATGCTTCAGAAAAAAAAATTGGAATAACAAAGCATAGTTTAGTTGTGAAAGGGATATGGTTTAGGGAAACATGAAGAGAAGATAGAGAGAGAGAGAGAGAGAGAGAGAGAGAGAGAGAGAGAGACACCTCTGTGAGAGCTTCTTGGAATGGAGCACAATTCTGACATCTGGCTGGGTTTATGCCGGCCGTGTCATTAGCCCAAGAGGATATTCTTACAGATTTGCTACTGAAATATGGTGTCTGCTGTTCCCTGAACTGTCTTCCTACTCCAGGATTTCTTTCCATTAGAAATTTGGAAGATGTCTTACATTTTGACACATTTCTTTGAGGACAGTGAAGGAAGGCATGAGATTGAGTCCTTGAGGGCCTTGCTTTTGGGAGGAACACTGTAATAGCCTCTAGCATTTAGCACAAAATAGAAATGTGATTTTGTACAGGAGAACTAAGGTTTTACATAGTCTCAAGGACTTACTTTTGAGAAAATTAATCCCTCCCCCCTATGCATAATAAAATCTTTTCTGAGGAAAAAAAACAAAAGGATAATTTAAAAATCTCGAATCATTACTTTAAAAAGTTTACCCACAGGGTTGTTTTTTAAATCATGTTATCTATGTTTTTATTTAATCCACTTGGTGTGAATATTTCATCAATAGTTTCTTTTAAATTTATTAGGCTAACCTTGGTTAATAACATGTAAATTTCATGCATACAGTTGTATAGCACATTGTCTTATAACATATTGCAGTCTATAATGCAGTCTATAATATATTGCATTGTGTGCTTACCACACAGTCTCTATTTGACCCCCTTTACCCTCTTCAGTCTTACTCCACCTCCCTCCCCCTCTGATAATCACCATACTTTTGTCTGTGTCTCTGAGTTTATTTGTTGCTTTCTTTTTTATATCCCAAATATGAATAATATCATATGGTTCTTATCCTTTTCTGTGCGACCAATTTCCCTTAGCAAGATACTATCAAGATTTATCCATGTTATCAAAAATGGCAGTATTTCATTCTTTCTTATGGCTGGGTCATATTCCATTGTATATATGTACCACATCTTCTTTATCCAATCATCTATCAAAGGACACTTTGGTTGTTTCCATGTCTTGGCTACTGTAAATAATGCTGTAGTGGACATTGGGGTGCATAAATGTTTTCAAATTTTGGGAGTAGATACCCAGAAAAGTAGTTGCTGGGTCATATGGTAATTCTATTCTTAATTTTTTGAAGAACATCCATACTGTTTTCCATAGTGGCAGCAGTGTACGAGGGTTCCTTGTTCTCCACGTCCTCTTCAATACTTGTTATTTTGTGTCTTATTAATAATAGCCATTCTAACAGGAGTGAAGTGGTATCTCATTGTGATTTTGATTAGCATTTTCCTTATAGCTAGTTAAGTTGAGCATCTTTTCATGTATCTATTAGGCAATTGTATATCTTCTCAGGAAAAGTGTCCATTCAGATACTCTGCCGATTTCTTATTTTTATTTTTCAAATTCATTCATTCATTCATTCATTCATTATGTTAATCAATTAAAATATTTTATTTTTATTTTTTAAATTGATAAATTAATTTTTGGTGACAATGGTTAATGTAATCCAATAAGTTTCAGCTGTACACTTTAACAGTAAGCCTATATATGTTTACACTGTGTGTTCACCTCCCATAGTTAGAGTTCTTTCTGTCACCACATATTTGACCCCCTTTACTTCATTTACCTCCCCCCTCCTCCTACCCTCTGATCCAGTTTTTTAATTGGATTGTTTATATTTGTTGCTGAGTCGTGTGAGTTCTTTATATATTTTGGATATTAGCCCCTTATCGGACCTATTATCTGCAAATATCTTTTAGTTGGTTATATTTTTGTTTTAATAGTTTTTTCTGTTGTGCAGAAGCTTTTTATTTTGATGTAGCCCTATTCATTTATGTTTGCTTTTACTTCCATTTCCTTTGGGGTTTAGTTCACAAAAAGCTCTCTGAGACCAAGGTTCCTAAATTTACTACCTATGCTTTCTTCTATGTATTTTACCTTTTCAGGTCTTATATTTGAGTCTGATCCATGTGAGTTAATTTTTGTATATTATGTCAAATAGCAGTCTAGCTTCATACTTTTGCATGTAGCTTTCCAATTCTTCCAACATTGTTTATTAAAGAGACTTTCTTTTCTCCATTGTATTTTTTTGGCTCCTTTTTCAAAAATGAGTTGTCCATGTATGTGTGGGTTTAATTTTGGGCTCTCAATTTTGTTCCATTGGTCTGTGTGTCTGTTTTTGTTTTTTTGGATTTTTTTTTTGCCAATACCATGCTGTTTTGATTATTGTCCCTAAGGATTTTTTGTTCTCTATCTTTGAAAAATGCCATTGGGTTTTTGATGGGGACTGTATTAAATCTGTAGATTGCTTTAGGTGATATGGCCATTTTTTAAACTATGTTGATTCATCCAATCCACGAATACAGAGTATCTCCACTTCTTTGTGTCTTCTTCAGTTTCTTTCAGCAGTGTCTTACAGTTGTCTATGTAGAGGTCCTTCGCATCCTTTAAGCTTATTCCTAGGTATTCTATTTGTTGCAATTGCAATTGTTTTTTTCATTTCTTCTTCTGAAATTTCATTGTTAGTATATAGGAACACAATAGATTTTTGTACATTGATTTTGTATCCTACTACTTTACAGTATTTGTTTTTATTGTTTCTGAAAGTTTTTTACTGATGTCTTTAGGGTTTTCTATATAAGGAAACATATCATCTGCAAAAAGTGACAATTTTATATATTCATTCCCAATTCGAATGCCTTTCAGTTCTTTCCCTTGCCTGATTGCTCTGGCTAGGACTTCCGGTATTATACTGAACAGCAGTGTTGAGAGTAGGCATTCTTGTCTTGTTTTTTATCTTGGAAAGCTTTCAATTCTGTACCATTACATGATATTAGCTGAGAGTTTATAATATATGACCTTTCTTCTATACTCATTTTATTGAGTATTTTAATCATAAATGGATGTTGTACCTTATCAAATGTTTTTTCTGTATCTTTTGATATGATCATATGATTTTTGTTCTTTAATTTGTTAATGTGGTATATTAGATTAATTGATTCATATGTACTGAACCATCATTGTGCCCCTGGAATGAACCCCACCTCATTGTGATCTGTTATCTTTTTAATAATGTATTTGTGTTCGATTTGCTAGTATTTTGTTTAGGATTTTTGCATCTGTATTTATCAGAGACATTGTTTTTTTTTGTGTTGTGTTGTCTCTGCCAGGTCTTCGTATCTGGGTAACGTTGACCTCATAAAATGAGTTAAGTATTACCTCTTCTTTAATTATTTGAAAGAGTTTTTGAAGGATAGATATTAAATCTTCTTTGAATGTTTGGTAGAATTCACTACTGAAGGCATCTGTTCCTAGAATTTTACTTTTTGGGAGGTTTTGATGACTATTTCAATTTCCTTACTGTTCACTGGTCTATTTAGATTTTCCAGTTCTTCATGATTCAGTCTAGGAAGATTATGTATTTCTAAGAATTTGTCCATTTCTTCTTGGTTTTTGAATTTGGTGGTGTACCAGGCTTTCATAGTATTCTTGTATTTTTTGTATTTCTGTGGTGTCTGCCATAAATTCTCTTTCATTTCTAAGTTTGCTTGAGTCTTTTCTCTTTTCTTCTTAGTGAATCTAGCCAGAGGTTTGTCAATTTTATTAATGTTTTTAAAGAACCTGCTCTTTGTTGCATTAATTGTTTCTGTTGTCTTTGTTTTCTATTTTGTTTAATTCTGCTCTAACTTTTATTTCCTTCCTTCTACTGACTCTGGGCTTCATTTACTCTTTTTCTAGGTGGAATGTTAGGTCATTTGATAGTTTTTGTTGTTGTTGCTTGAGGTATGCCTGTAATGCTATAAACTTCCCTCTTATTACCACTTTTGTTATATCCCCCACATTTTGATATGTCATGTTGCCATTTTCATTTGTCTGTGTATTTTTGATCTCTTATTTTTTTCTTTGACCCAGTCATTGTTTAGTAGCATGTTGTTTAATCTGTACATATTTATGATTTTTCCCGCTTTCTTTCTGCATTTGATTTCCAATTTCAAAGCATTGTGGTCAGAGAATATGCTTATTATGATTTCAGTCTTCCTAAATTTTATATGACCAGTTTTGTGCCCCAACATATGGTCTACCCTTAAGAATGTTTCATGTGCACTAGAAAAGAATGTATATCCTGGTGTTTTCAAACAAAAAGCTCTGTTAAAATCAACTATGTCTATTTGTTCTAATATGTCATTTAAATCTGATATCCCTTATTGATTTCCTGTTTGGATGTTCTATTAACTGCTGTCAATTGAGTATTTAGATCCCTTACTATAATTGGTAGAATTGGTCAGTTTCTCCCTTTAGTTCCATTAGTAGTTGCTTTTTATATTTTGGTGTTTCCAGGTTGGATACATATATTATTAAGTTGATGTATTGTCCCCTTTATCATTATAAAATGTCCATCTTCATCTCATTACATTTTTTATCTTAAAATCTGTTTTGTCTCATATAATACGATAGACTCACTTTTCTCTGGATACCATTTGCTTTGAGTATCAGTTTTCACCCCTTTGTTTTGAATCTGTATTTGTTCTTGCAGCTGAGATGTGTCTTCTGAAGGCAGCATATAGTTGGATTTTTTTCCCAGCTTTATTGAAATATAATGGCTATTAATTGCTTGTATTTACATTGTACAATTCAGTGAGTTTTTTTCAATTAGAGTTGGCGTACAATAATATATTAATTTTAGTTTTACAGCGTAGTGATGAGAGTTCCATATAACTCACAAAGTGTTAAGCCCACTAAACCTAGTACCCCACTTCCCCTTTACATATTTATTACAATATTGTTAATTATTTTCCTTATGCTACACTTTGTATCTCCATGTCTATTTTGTTACTATCCATTTGTACTTAATCCTTTTGCCCCTTTTCACTGTCTCCCTGCAATCCCCTTCCCACCTAGTAGTCCTCAAAATATTCTCTGTATCTATGAGTTTGTTTTTGTTTTTGTTGTTTATTTTGTTCTTTAGATTCTCCATGTATGTGAAATCATGTAATATTTGTCTTTCTCTATCCAGCTTACTCCATTCAGCGCAATACTCTCTAGGTCCATCAAGGCAATATCTTTTTCCATCCCCTTCCTTTTAGTCTGTGTGTGTCTTTTAATCTGAAGTGAGTCTCTTGTAGGCAGCATATGTAGAAGTCTTGTTTTCTATCCATTCAGCCACTCTATCTTTTGGTCTGAGCATTTGATTCTTTTCCATTTGAGGCACTTGTTGATAGGAATTCAGTTATTACCATTCTTTATTCATGTTTTTGATACATGTTTTTTCTTCTTAAAGAAGTCCCTCCAATATTTCCTGTAATATTGGCTTGGTGTTGATAAATTCCTTTAGCTTAGTTTTGTCTGAGAAGCTCTTTATTTGTCCTTCAACTGTAAATGATAGCATTGCTGAGTAAAGTACTCTTGGTTGTAGATCCTGGGTTACATCATGTTGAATATTTTGTGCCAAACCCTTCTGTCCTTTTGAGAAATTTTTTTAAGAAGCCAGTCTTATGGGTGCTCCCTTGTAGGTAACCATCTGGTTTTCTCTTGCTGCTTTCAAAATTCTATCTTTATATTTAACCTTTGGTATTTTAATTATGAGGTGCCTTGGTTTGGGCCTCTTTGGATTCATCTTTTTGGGGACTTTCTGGCTTTCTGGGCTTCCTGTTTCTTTCACCAGGTTAAGGAAGTTTTCTATCATTAATTCTTCAAATAGCTCTTCAACTTCATGTTTTCCTTCAGTTACCCCTATGACACGGATATTTTTACATGTAATTGTGTCCCATAGGCTCCTTAAATTGTTATTATAGTCTTGGTTTATTTTTTCTTGCTGTTCTGATTGAGTGTCCTTGGCTTCCCCATCCTCTATATCAGTGGTTCGATCCTCTTTATCTACGCTGTTGATTTCCTCTAATACACCCTTCATCTCAGATAATGTGTTCTTCATTTCTGACTGGTTCCTTCTTATAATTTCCATT
Organism: Pteropus alecto; assembly: GCF_000325575.1. NCBI lineage: Eukaryota > Metazoa > Chordata > Mammalia > Chiroptera > Pteropodidae > Pteropus > Pteropus alecto. The sequence continues at coordinate 1,272,960 of NW_006441386.1, forward strand.
TCCATTTCCATTTTTATGTTTTTTATCTCTTTGTTTTCACTGAATTCACCTACACTTCTCTTAAGTTCATTGAGCATCTTTATAACCAGTGTTTTGAACGCCGCATTTGTTAGATTGCTTGACTCCATTATTCCTGGATCTCTGTTCTGTTCTCTCATATGGTTTCTGCTTCTTTGTCTTCCCATTTTTGCTGCCTTTCTGTGTCTGTTCCTATGTACTAAGCAAAGCTCCTAAGTCTCCTGATCTTATTAGTGTAGCTTTGTGTAGTAGGTGTCCAGTGGCACAGTCAAGTTTAGCTCTAGTCTGTGTCCCTCTGGGGCCACCTGTTAAGATTCAGCAAGCAATCCACAGATGCTGTGCTCATAGTTGCCTCAAGAGGCCATGCCAGAAACTGAGGTCAGCTGCCATGAGTGTGTCTTGGAGCTGCTTAGCAAGTGGCACAGGACTGGCGGAGGACACAAAGGGTTATGGCTTAGCTGCAGTCGCTGAGTTGAGGGAGGTAGAGTTTCAAGGAATCCTCTGGGCGGAGCAACCTCTGTTACCCAGTTTGATGACATCTCAGCTATGGCTGTGCTGCGTCCACACACTGGGAATGGGGAGGGCTCAACTGAAGAACAATGGATACTGCCAGAATTCTGCCTAGGAGAAAGCCTCCGGCCCTCTCTCCAACTCAGTGACCCCCTGTAAGTCCTTGGTACCCTCCGAGCAGCCGACCTGGCACTGGTGCTCAGAGCTAGGAAGTCCGTCACTGTGAAAATTCCATTGTGGACATGACCCCTTTAAGGAAGGCATCTGCAGCTGCTGGTTACTGCTGCTACTGTAGCCTGTGTCCCACTCAGCCACTCTGGACAGGGCAGCCTCATGTCTTTGCCTCCTCCTGCCTTCTCCTGTTGCAGAGTGATTTCTTATTTCTCTCCTTGGTTGTAGTACTTCAGTTCATCTAGACCCCAGGTGACTCTGCTTGCTGTTTGTTCCATGTTTCTATCACAACTTGATTTGGTCACAAGAGGCGATGTATCAGGCCTCTATCAATTTATGCCATTTTGCCTGGTCTCCTGGATTTTGTTTTTTGACCCATTCTCCTACTCTGTGCATGTTAATTGATGAGTTCAGTCTTTACATTTAGGGTGATTATTGATATATGAAGATTTTTTTTGTAGCATTTTATCTCTTGTTTTTTTGAAAGCTCTGTGTCACTATTCTTTATTTTCTCTTGTGTTTCTCTGTGTTATTTTAGTTTGGTGGTATTCTCATTTTTTTCCCCTCTCTTTCCTCTTTTTTTTTAGTGTCTCAGTTCTAGATTTTTTTGAGTGTGATTATCATCCGATTTATGCAAAATAAACTTTCATGTATACAGTCGTCCTTTTTCTTCTGATTGCATCTTCATTCACCAGTGTAATTTGAGTCCTCCTCCTCCTCCTTTAATTTTTCGTTTTCACAAATTATTCCTATATGCTGTGTTCATTTCCAAAGTGCAGAAACTCTTCTTTAAAAAAATGTTTTTACCTCCTTAACCTTTGTTAATTTAAGTGTTTGATATTCTGTTCTGAACAAGGGTTATAGTTTCCTGTTTCTGTCTGTCTATTTGTCACCTTTCTCATAGTTTTTTATCCTTTTGTCCTTTTTTTTTTTTGAAGTAGAAGAGCACCTCTCTGTATTTCTTGTAATGCAGGTCTTGTGATGTAAATTTACTCAGTTTTCTGTATGCTTAGGAAAGTCTTTATTTTTTCCTCATATCTAAAGGGTAACTTTGCTGCATATACTATTGTTGACTGGTAATTTCTCTTTCAATAATTTGAATATTTGAGTCCACTTGCTCCTAGGTTGTAGGGTTTCTGGTGAAAGAACTAATAGTAATCAAAAGGGATTTCCTTTGTAGGTTACCGTCTTCTTTTCCCTAGCTGCCTTGAGAATCCTTTCTGTGTCATTAATTTTTGACAGTTTTAATGTTCTTTGGAGAAGACCTTTCTGGATTGGTAGTTAGGTTCTTATTCAAAGATCCAGTTCTTTACATCTGTTTGGGAAGTTCTCATCAATTATTTGTTTGAATAGGCTTTCTGTTCCCTTCTCTCTTTTTCTGGCACACGCATTATTCTTATATTGCTCTTTCTGATGGAGTCAGATAATCACATAGAATTCTCTTTTTTTTTTATTATTTTGAAGTCTTCTATCTGTATCATTTCTAGATTTCTATCTTTGATATCACTAGTTCTTTCTTCCATCTGGTGCTAATCTTTCTAGTTCATTTTTCATCTCTTTTATTGAGTTCTTCAGCTCCAGAATTTCTACTTTGTTCTTTTTTTATAGTTTCAATCCCTGTGGTAAAGCATTTCTTTTGTTTGTTAATTTTATTTCCGAGTTTATTAAAACTGCCTTTCTGAGTTTTCTGTATCTCATTGAGTTTTTCAGAACTGAAATATGGAATTCTCTGTCATTTAAATCACATATTTCCATGTCTTTAAGTTTATTTTTTGGAGATTGTTCATTTTCTTTGTGAGTTACCTGGATATTTGATGGATTATTTTTCTGCCTAGGCATTAATGGGAATGAAATCTGCTCTTTTAAAGAGTGACACTTCTCTATTTAGCAGATTGATAACAAAAGGTCTTTCTTTTGTTTTCCAATGTGTGGCACTGAAGCATACGTTTTTATTTTCTCTTACTTGTACTGCTGAGGCTTCGGGGATCTTTGTTGGGTGGTGTCACCTTGTTCACAGAAAATGCCCTTTATTCCCTGTGGAGTGCTTCCGCTCTGTGACCAGGTTGCCTTAGTCTCAAGGTACACCCCCCCACACACACTTCATGGTGCATTTTTTGGATAATGGGGTTCTGAGCCTGTGAGATCCCAGTGCTGCCTCCTATAACTAGGTGCTGAAAGCAGAGCTGTATTATTAGTTGTTGTAGGTGCCTCCACTGGGCTCTGCTATGATAGATGGAGGCAGGATGGACTGCAAGAGGCCGGATTGTGCATTTGTGACTTTCTTCTCCTGGTAATGGTGGCCTCCAGACCTTAGCTGTCACACCCCTGTATCTCTGCCCCTGTCACTGGGATTAGCAATGTGACTTGCCGCTCAGGAGGAAATGTTTCTGTTTCTCTATTCTTCAGGGCTGCGGATAGTGTGTTCTATAATCTGATGTTTCACTGCAGCAGCTTCTGCTACGGCCCACTGCAAGCTCTGAGAGGGTGAGCAGAGATGGCTATATGTCTGTGTGTTTTCTGCCTAGCAATGGTGGCTGCTACACCACAGATGCCGCACCTTTTTGTTCTGTCTCTGCTCCTGTCACTGGGTTCAGCATGTGCTGACCACTCAGGCAAGAATGTTGTTTCTACCCCCTGCTCCTCAGGGCTGCAGAATTTGTATGCTATAACCTGACTACTCCCCTGCTGCATCTATGGCACCTGTCTCTTGTCTTTTCCCCTTCTCTCCTCCTCTGTTTCCTCCCATACACCCACCTTCAGATGTTTCAATGTGAGGAACTCTCAGACATGTTTGTGTTTTGAGAAAGGTTTTTTTTTGTGTGTGTGGAATTATAGCTATCCAACTTGCTGTAACTTCAAGAGGAGAGACCTGGTGGTCCACTCAAGCCTCCATGCTCTGACATCACTTCCCACAGGGCTTTTTTTTCTCTTTTTTTCTTTTTGGTCTTGGTTTTTGTTTGTTTTTTAGTTGTCTAAATGGGCAACTAAATGAGCTATTTAAGTTTTCCTCTTTCTTTCCTGGCTGCTCCTTGTCAGTGTCCTTTGGTGGCCCTTCTTCCTTTCCCTAGATATGTGAGTGTCTAGAATGCTACACTTATTGCCTTGGTAATCTTATTCCACCCAAGGGTGTAGATACCATCCATTTGCCAAAATGTTTATTGCCATCCAGTCCTTTCTCTCAGAATCCAAACTTGAATGTTAGACACACATTCAGATCTCTAACAGACATATAAAACTTCACATGTCTAAAATTGGACACATAATACTTACTCCCCTACCTCCATTACCTAGTACCCCCAAGGCATTCTTTGTCTCAGTTGATGGTGACCCTTTTGCTTAGGCCAAAAACTTAGTAGAAATCATTAACAGGTCTCCTTCTGTCATGCTCTATATCCAATCCATTAGGAAATCCTGTTGACTATACTTCAGTAGGTACACCTGGTGTTGTCTTTATGCTAGCTACCTCTACTGTCACTACCTTGGTGCAAGCCACTATCAATTCGTCCAAAGATTATACAGTAACCTCTTGGCAGGTTAGTCTCTCTCCTTGCCCCTCTTTTCTCAATAGATCACCCAGTGTGATCCATTTAAAAAAAAAATTATATTAGGCTACCCTTCTCAAAACCCTGCAGTGGCTGCCCATATTACCCGCAGTCCTTGAACACATCAGCATGCTCCCTTCTTAGGGCTTTTGTTCAGCTTTCCAAAGCCCAGCATGCTCTTTCTCTCTTTAGCCTTTCGACCCATTCCCTCATCTCCTTCAAGTTAGCTCTCACCTTTCCTATGAGGCTTGTCCCGACCACCCTATTTCACAGGGCAGCCTGCTTTTTCTTTTTGGGACTCCCATTCTTTACCCTAACGTACCTTTTCTTTACCATATGCTTATCACCTTCTCATATACTAAAGAAATGCATATCCTATATGGTAGCCATTAGCCACATGTGGCCCTTTACATTTTAATAAACAAAAATTAAATAAAACAAAAAAATTCAGTTCCTCAGTCACACTAGGTCACATTTCGAGTGTTCAAGAGTCACCTGCAGCTGGTGGCTACTGTATTATGGGGATGAGTGAAATGGATGAAAAGAGTCAAAAAGGTACAAACTTCCATTTTTAAAGTAAGTCATGGGGATGTTCTGTACAACATGGTGACTATAGTTAATAATACTGTATCGTATATTTGAAAGTTGCTAAGAAGTTATATCTTAAAGGTTCTCATCACTAGAAAAAAAATTGTAACATTGTGTGGTGATGAATATTACTTAAGACTTATTGTGATAATCATTTCACAATATATAAAGATATCAAACCATTATTTTGTACACCTGAAACTAATATAATGTACGTCTGTTATATCTAAATAAAAAAATTATTGAACCTCTCTGCTCTAGAATTTACTGATATATTATGTTTAATGCTTACTCTCTGTCTCTCACATGTAAGAATTTAAACTTTACAAAGGCAGCGGTTTTTCTCTTATTTTTATTTACTGATAGGAACCTTGCCTAGAACAGTGCTTGGCACATAGTGGGTGATCAATAAACATGTTGAATTGAATGGAATTACCATTTTATTTAAAATAATTAACCGAATTTCTGTTTCAATTCACAAAATAAATTATTATTATTATTATTATTATTATAAAATGTTTACAGCTAACATTTTTTAAATGCTTATGTGCTGGGTCTGTCACCACATTAGGTCTTTCAAGTGGCTTATTTTATTGAATTCTTATAATAGCTCTGTGTGTGTGTGTGTGTGTGTAATCCTTATCTTTATAGGTCAGGGAATGGGCATTGGGAGGGTGAGTGGCCTGACCAGGGACACAAACCAGCTTACTGGTAGGGCCAGAATTTGAGAAAATCACTTCCTGGAAACTAAGGCACAAGCGAGCAATAAAAGCTCACTTTATTTTCTTCATGTTTGTTGTTGTTAAGGTTATAGTGACTGGGATTTAATCATGTTAAGAAGCCGGGATAAAGGTACTGATAATAAGAAATCCGTAATGACTGTTTCTTGTGTGCCAGGCACTCTGCTAAAGCCTTTACATGTGTTATCTCATTTAATCCTAACAAAAATTTGTTGAGGTAGGTACTGTTTGTAGTTAAAAAATAAAACATGGCTAATACATGACCCAGAGGGAATATGAGCATGCCTTCCCTTCCCCTATCTCCATGAGGAATTTGTTCTTCAGAGAAAATATATTCTTCAAAAAGAATCTGTAAGATAATTGATAGATATAACTGAAATAAAGAAATATTTTTTTATTTGC
>NW_006441386.1:1278943-1280750 GCF_000325575.1 Pteropus alecto
AAGTCATTCTCTGTTAGATCGAGGGGCTTTCGTGAATGCTTTCTACATTGAGTCGAGAGCAGCGCTTCTCCAACCACACTGTACAATGGAATCACTTAAAAAAAATACTGATGTCTGAGTCCCATCCCGAGATTGCAGTTTAATTAGCTTGGGATACCACACAGACCATGCAGTTTTTAAAAGTTCTTTGGGTAATTCTGATTTCTAACTGTGGTTGTATGTGCCAGTGGTCCCCACACTTGTTTGCACATTGGAATCACCTGGGGAGCTTCAAAAACTCCTAATGCCTGTGCTCCTCCCCAGAGATTGTGGATTAATTGGTCTGCTCTGTGGCCTTGAGTTTGGAAGGTTTAAGATTCCCAGATGATTCCAATGTGCAGATGAGTTTGTGGACCTCTGGTTTATGCTGTGGTTTTCAACTGGGTCTGCATGTTAGAATTACCAGAGGAACTTTTAAGGCTCCCATTACCCTGGCTTGCACGTTCTCCAATTAAACAGTCTTTGGCAGTGGACCTAGGTGGCAGGAGTTTTTGACACTCTCCTGGTGATTGCAGTATGAAGCCAAAGGTGAGAACTACAGGTTTCTTCTTTTTCTCTCCTCTGTACTTTTGGACCAATTTAGAATAGTACTTGAGAAATGAAGGGGGAAATGATTGGTCTAGAAGAGGCTTTTCTTTAAGTAGTTAGACTGAGTTCATTTTCTTAGACCAACATGAAAGAATGCAGAGCTAAGCAAATTAAAGAAAGTAATATAGTCTGTGTTTCAAATAATTAGCTAACAAAGTTAGTTTTGCCTGCTTGTATTGACTAGTTTAATTAGCAGTAAAATCAAGGGTGGGGTTTGTCAGTGCTGAGCTGATTGAGAAGGGAATGTTCGATAGGGAGGTGCCCAGCTGGAAGAATGCACAAGAGGCCGACATGAGAATGAAACGGCAGATACCAGCTTTATTGTGGGGAGCGCACTTCTGTTGCGGGAAGTGCAGTTTATTGTGGGGAGTGGGCTTCTGCTCTTCTTCTGCTCCCCTTCCGCTCTCCAGGGGACCACATGGCTCCACACATATAAGAGTACAGTAGTGACATTCAGCCACACATGCATGTTACAATAAGCTGAATTATGTTTACATATTTTAGGCACAGGCACCCTACTACACTAATGTAACATTTTAAATCTGGGGTCCTATTCCTAGCCTTGAGCATGGATCACAGCCAGACCTAGGACCCATACTCCACCCGCTACAGGGTTTTGGCGCAGGATCTGGCCCAGAGGGTGATACCTTGGGCCCACAATCCACTTGTCATTCCTGGAGTGGCTTAGCCCCATGGGGCATCACCCCCGGGGTTCTCTTTACCTGCCGTCTCTGGGTGCTGCTCAGCACATCAGGGGCATTGTGGCACAGCAACTTGTGCTTGTGCCCTCATCAACGGTAGCCCTCATCATTTCACTACCTGTTCTATGGTACAAGCCATCTGTGTACCAGGCATCCTCAGGGATGGGAGTCCAACCCTCTACATAGGGACTCGGTATGTCTCTCATCTCAGCAGGCTCCACCAGGAGCTCTGCTTAGACAGCTTATGGGTCTGTTCAATTCTCATATAGGGAGTCTTCCCTAAGACTGCAGCCACCCCTCCACGGCCAGTGATGGCCTCACTGGTCAACAGGGATGCATATATGGCAGCCAGTTGCTTCTCAGAGAATACTGCGCTTCCGTGCCTTTCCATAACTGGAATCAGAAGCCTATCAGTACGTTCCGGCACCCATGCTTCTGCCACAAGCCCCATCCAAACCCTGTATCATCCACTTGCACTG
>NW_006441386.1:1280767-1282338 GCF_000325575.1 Pteropus alecto
CTACAACACGTGGTTTGAGCTTGTGCTACAGCTTGCTTTGTAGTCTTAAAGGCCTCTTCTATCTCAGGAGTCCAATACCACTGGGCACCCCATCTCACTAGACGGTACAGAGGTCACATCAAGGAGGCCGAATCAGGGATGAACACCCTCTGAAACCTCAGCAGTCCCAAATAGGTTTGGAGCTGCTTCACAGTGTCAGTTGGAGATATGCCTATATCTTATTGGTCACCACCTCCAGCATTACTTTTGTCTTCCCTGACCAAACAATTCCCAAGAATTTGACAGAGAACCCAGGTCCCTGGACCTTGACCTTGCTGACTGCCCAAACCCAGTCGGCGAGAGCTTCTCACAGGCTGGCCGCCACTGCTTCTAGTTCTGTAAAAGAATCAGAGGTTAGCATTATATCATCAATGTAGTGATACAAGTGCACTACGGGCGGTTATTTCCATATGGCTAAATCTTGAGCCACAAGACCACGGCACAGGGTAGGGTTAGAGAAAAAGGCATTTGCCAAGTCCACCACATAATGGTATTGTCCAAGTTCATGTGACAACCGACCCATGAAGGACATGACGTTCGGCATGGCAGCATGCAGGGGCGGGGTAACCTTATTCAGCTCCCGAGGTTTCAGGTCAGCTAGCTCCCCCGCCAACCAGGTGTCCCAGTGGAATCCCTAATTAGGAAGATAATTGGCTAGCCGCGCCTCATGGGTGTGGCTTTCTCGAGAATAAGAGACAATTGCTGATTAGGGCATAGCTGATTCCATAGCGCCAGCAGCACTTCATTAGGTTGCTGCTCAATCTTTCCTGCAGTGACCTCTGCCGCGAGGAGATCAAACTGCATTTACCTGTGGCTCACTCACAGCCCAATGGGCTGGGCGCTGCTCCACTCCGGCTTTTTAGCCACGCCCCTGTCCATGCACTGGCGTGCGGTGGGCAGTAGAGCATGCACTTGGGTGGAACGCTGTTCGTGTTTTACTTTCACGTCCCCCAAGCTAGCCATAGTGGAGGTCACCTCGTGGATCCGCCTATCACCTCGTGGCCACATAGAGGGCCAGCAGTGCCTCCATGGTGCCAGAAGTACGTGCTGGGCCAGAGGTCAAGATCAAGTCCTTCGTATGGGTTGTATGAAGGACCTCCTCATCCAGGCTAGTGTACTGGGCACGAAACATCATCTGTCGCATGCCCATTTGCTGAATTACCTGGACCAGATATAAGTATGTGGTCCATCTGCTCACAGTCTCTGGCAGCTCCCCTGGGTCGGCCCACACTCTCCATGCAGTGGACATGAGCCAGTTAATCAGGGAATGATTGCCTGCGCCCTGCGCTGTTCACGCCACATTATGGAGACGCTGCCTGAGGGACGGTATCACCGTTATGGAGGCCAGCCAAGCTATCTCTTCCAGAGATAATTCAGTCCCTTCAGCCTTGTATCCCACAGCTGCAGCAGCCACCCTGGAACCGTTTTCCCAGCTCTCTGGGAAAACAGCCGTACCTGTTTCGTCAGGTCTCAGAGTTCTGCAGGATCAAGATGGTTCGCTTTTTTAGCCTGGGGTGCGCCGTCAGCTTCCC
>NW_006441386.1:1282426-1285749 GCF_000325575.1 Pteropus alecto
AATAGCTGTTTCACTTCAACCTGCTGCCGCATCACCGGCCACACTTGCTGTGGTATTGCTGGCGAGCTCCGAGACTGGGACGATGGCCGCGACCTTTCAGGGTCCTGCAGCATGCGTTCTGCTGCCACCAGCTGCCTTTCCAGCACTTCTTCCTGGCATTGTAGCTGCTGCACCCGCTGAAATTGATCCTAAACCTGCAGGCTGGCCTGCCACAGCACCGCCAGGAACATCCAGGCTACGTGACCGGCTGCCTTCTGATAAGCGATTGAGACATTTGGCTCCAACATCTCCAGGGCTTTCCTGACGTCCTCTGATTGTGGCTTCACTGCATCCCAATCCTCTGGGAGTATCCATGTAGCCAGATATGCAGCCATGGAATACTACTGGGAGGCGAGGGGCCACATGTCCTCCACTCAGATCTCCTCCAACTGGGACCGTCTTGAGCACTGGGGACCGTACACACCTCTTCCCGCTGACTACGCCAAGTGTCAGCGCTGAGCTGATTGAGAAAGGAAGGTTTCAATGGTGAGATGCCCAGTTGGAAGAATGCACAAGAGGCTGACATGAGAATGAGACGGCAGGCACCAACTTTATTGTTGGGAATGCACTTCTGTTGTGGGAAGTGAAGTCTATGCAGGGAGCGGGCTTCTGCTTCTGCTCTTCTGCTCCCCTTCCGCTCTCCAGGGGACCGCATGGCTCCACACATATCACAGTACAATAGTGGCATTCAGCCACACAATCCCTACCTTGGAGAGGTAGGGAACTGTAGTGATACAATAAGCTGAATTATGTTTACATATTTTAGGTGCAGGTGCCCTACTACACTAATGTAACGTTCTAAATCCAGGGTCCTATTCCTACTCGCGAGCGTGGATCACAGCCAGATCTGGGACCAGCCAGGCCTGGGACCTGCAGAGTTGCTGACTGATTTTTCTGTTTTAGTAATTGTAATTTTTCATTTCCCTTTGTACTTTGTTTTGTATTACTTGGCTGGTATCAAAAATAAATTTGCCTTCTAAAATCAAAGAACCATTAAGAAAAATAAAAATTTTTCAATTAAGAAAAATAAAAGTGTTTATTCTCTATCTGTGCCTTATTGAGCTTGTTCCTTTTCACTGTGTTTTCTAGGAGTACCGGGTGTTAAAGAAGAACGCTTTGAAGAAGGAATGACAGTAAAGCACTGTGCATTGTCCCTTGTGGGAGAGCCCATCATGTACCCAGATATCAACAGGTTTTTGAAGCTACTCCACGAGAATAAAATTTCCAGTTTCCTGGTCACAAACGCACAATTCCCTATGGAAATCAGGTGAGTGGTCCAGCATGTTATACTGCTTGAATCTGTGTTTGACTGAAAAGTAAAACTAATAGGCATTAATGTGTTAAAAAGGAATTTATTGATTACTAACTACATACTAACAACATTTTGGGGGCCAGAGATGGTCCTGCTCTTAAAAAATCTATTCTGTTAGAGCAGATAACATTAATAAAAGGCATAGAGGCACAAATAAATTGCTGGGGGAATTCAAAAGAGAATGCCAGTTTTTTCCATATGGAAGAGGTAAGGTAAAACTTCTCAGATAAGCCATTATTTAATTTGGATGTTAAAATATGGCTAGAATTACTATTTAGGAAGGTAGGAAACAGTAGTTTTTTTAAAAATAAGAACCTCTTGAGAAAGATGAGTTAGGGTATTTGTGATATCATTATATAAATATAGTTCTTCTGGGCCACAGAGTGTGGGAAAGAGACTGGCAGCTGGAAATTAATTTGAAAAGGTTGGGAATAGATTGTAGAGAACTTCAAATGCTGTTCTTTAGAAAGCTCTCGCTTTTTGCAGAGCGATCTGCTAACGTGGTGTAAAATGGGAGAGCCAAGAAGCAGGAAACTAGATAGGAGGTTATACGTTTATTTAGGTAAGAGTTACAAGGATGAAAGTAAGACAATGAGAACGAGGAGTCTTGAAAAAGATATTATTGAGGCATAATTGATAAGCTCAGCAAACTATTTGTGTGGCTCTGAGAATCCTGCATAGAAGAGGACTAAGTAATGACACAGAGGGTTCCAGCCTCATTGATTGCTAGCATTGTGGGGCCCCGTAACATTAGAGAGATCATGTAAGGAAGGAGTAGGTTTAGGAGGTAACATGATGAAATTGGTTTGGATGACAGAGAGAGGGCTCTCCGATGGAGATGACCATCTCCTGGGACCTGAAATGACCTGTTTTGGCATTATACTTGAATGATGCACATATTATAGCACAGAAAACATTAAATTTTACTTAATTATTTACCTGTGCTTTCCCCATTGGACTGCAGTTTCATTGAGGCTAGTTAACCCTGCTTATTTATCTTTATGCCACTAATATAGCCTGGCACACTGTAGATGCTCAGTAGAGATGGCTGGTGAAATATTGGGGAAATTCCCACTTAGGAATAAAAGACAATGACCTTTTTTTTTTTTAACTCAAATTTGTTTTGTAAATACTGGCCAATAAGGTATATCATGAAAAAAAAGAGAAAATAATTGTCAATATAAATGACTTTTTTTTAGAAAGAATGATCACGTACACATGCATGCACGAAGATTTAAAATTTAGCATTATAAGAAATCAAGGAGTTAATTAGAATTATTGGCTACCTGGCAATAATATTAAAATCATATTTTGTGACATTGTCACAAAGATGGCTAATGTATTACTTTTTGAAGTTGTATAAAAAGGTAAAATTAAAAGGGACAATTTTTTTAAGTGTGTAAATTTTGCTTATAGTCAGCATTACTTTTTAAAAACTTTTGTTAGGTTTAAACCCCTTGACTTTTCAGATGGCTCATGAGGGAGAAGTTGGGATAGAGTGGTGTTGAGGTATACAGTCATGCGGTGCTTGATGACAGGGGTGTGTTCTGAGAAATGCATCATTAGGTGATTTTGTTATTGTGAGAACATCATAGAGTACACTTACACAACCTAGATGGTGTAGCCTATGGTACACCTAGGCTATATGGCATACCACTGTCATATATGTGGTCTGTTGCTGACCAAAATGTTGTTAGACAGAGTGTGGCTGTATACATGTACACATGTATATAAAAAGAGAGTCTATCCCAAATGTAAGGCATATATGCCTAAAAAGAATTGAATCTGCTAGGGTAGGATGTAAAATGATAACCAGAGAAGATGATTCATAGTTTTGATCGTGCATGCTATTACTTGCAAATGGAATAAGGAAAATTATAGAGAATTAATAAGATATCTACTTGAAAGTGTCCAGTAAAATATCTGGCACACAGTGAACATTAGGTAGATGTTTTTGAACCTCTCTTTCCCA
>NW_006441386.1:1285765-1291227 GCF_000325575.1 Pteropus alecto
TCCTGCTGATCTTCTCTTGTCAGCAGGAGGATCATGATATAACAAGACATCAGTACTAGTCTTGACCACCATCAATAAACAAATGGGATATGATGGCGTATGGTTACTAAACCAATCTTTTAGTATGGGCACTGGTAAATTAGAAGGTAGGCAACAAGGAAGAAGTGAAGTGAAAGGGAATAGGAAATTAGCAATTTTCTCCAATCTTGAACAAAAATGTTTTTAAAGGTGCACCCTATGAAGAATACTCAAGAATGAAGGAATCCCCAGAAATGAGAAGTTATTTAAAAAAAAAAAATTTTTTTTTTTTTGAAGCCACCTTCTGACTGCTAATGTTAAGGGTGCCATGGTTCAGGGAATTTCATTGCTTTCTTCGTTACATTTTTTCCTTGGCATAGGAGAGACTATATAGAAAGTAGCCTTTTTAGGTTTGGACCTCAGAGTTAGCATGTCTTACCAATTGTAATACCTATCTAGACATAGAGAAAGATAAAACCAAAGCTGAGATTGAGAGATTAGTACTAAAATCTGGGAAGAATTTCTCAAATTGAAACTCTGACATGGATGGATTGAAGACCATAATCTCTAGGTGTACCTTTCTCTGAAGAGTAATTCTGGGAGTAATGTGTGTGCCCCAATATAAGGCAACCCTCCTATCCCCACATTCCCCCCAGTGAAAGATGCGAATGTTCAGAAAAAAATTATAACAAAAGCAATGTGATTTGCTATACAGGATACAAAGATGTGTTATAAAACTACAAGTTTAAATACTTTGGACGATGCTTCTCTAAATGCAGATATTTTAATTCTGTGAATCAGGAGGATTCTAAATTCCAGTTGTCTCTGGTGTCTTAGTTTCTTTCAGAAAAACCAGGCTTATAGATTTACCAGTAGAGCACAGAAGTCATGAATTTTAGAAGTTACCCCTTATGTTTATAGTGCTAATTCTACACAGCAGGTCAGCTCATTCAGTTTAGTTATTAGGTGAGCCTCTTGCCACTATTTTATCTTTCAGCATACACTATGAAATAATAATGTTTTCTGGGTGGTTGTGTGGTTTATTAGTTTTTATTAAATAAATTTTTTTTTCTAAATTACCATAATGCTTAACTTACACTCTGATATCTTTTGAGGAGAATTTTGACTTTGCCAGTGGGCTTCCTTTGACCCACATGCAAGCATTTACATTCAGGCCAGTCACCCTCTCGGGATGTTTTATTTTTCCTTAAGAGGATTTCAGTCTCTCCTCAAGCTCCAAAGCATCTGTCTCTTTGCCAGCAGTTCTCCAACCTAGGGAAATTATTACAGTGAGTGATCCTTGAGAACTTATGGAGTATAGAAGCAAACACCTTAGGCAAATAAGAAAACTGTTACATTTTTAGTAGCTTTATGTTCTCGTTTGTCAACTCAGAGGCTAATGAAAAGTGACAAGGATGTGTATGACATTTAGTGTTAATAATAAGGCTGATAGTGATTAGACAATAAAAGCCATTTCCCTTAAGGAAAATCCCTCTTAGTTCCACCAAGAGAAATCTTTTGTAATGGTAATTTTATATGCATATAACCAATATACTGTAGCATGTATTAGGTATCTTGCTAATACTACTCTCCTCAAAATTGAGTCACTCAAACTAACAACCATTTATTTAGCTCATAATTCTGGATTGGCTGGGAAGTCTTTTGATCTTGGCTATCTTTGCTGGTCTCATTGTTGTTCATATTGCTAGTTAGTTGGTGGATCAGCTAGGCCTACTGGTTTATGATGGCCTTAGCTGAGACAACTGGGGCCTCTATTCATGTAGCCTCTTATCCTCCAACAAGCTAGTCTGGACATCACATATTGGCAGGGTTTCAAAGAGCAGCAAGGAAGGGCAAGCCCCAGTACACAAGCGTCTTTCAAGCCTCTGCTTGTGTCATATTTGCTCACTTCCCATTGACAAAAGCAAGTCACATGGCCAAGCTTAGCGTCAGTGAGAGGGCACTCAAAGCTACAGAGCAAGGGAGCATAGATACAGGGAAAGGAGGAATTTATGGCCATATTTGCAGTCTACCATGTAGAATAATACACTGTACTTGTCAAGGAGGATAGGCATAGAACCTGCTGGGATTCAGTATTTTTCAGGAACTAAATCGAAAACAAATTATAGTTACGTGGGCTGGCCAGAGGGTTGTTAAGACTAGCGATGTCAAACTGGCAGATGATAAGAAGTAGGTTTTATTTGTTCTATACCATGTTTAAAAACTTTTCTTTTTGAACCACATTTAAAATCCAGATATTTTGCATAAAATCTGAGTACAGACTTTTAAAAAAAGAAACAAAAATTGTCAAGAAGTGCTATTTTACAACATCAGAACATTTCACTTTTGTCTGTTTTCTTTTACTCACACGTACGACACCAGATGTGTGGGTTTTCCACACCAAGCAATTTTCCAGTTCTCTGCAGACACCAACTGGGTGTTCTACAATTCAATTCAGTTCTGACACCAACTACCTGGAATTAGTGTAGACCCCACAGGATTCCCTACAAGATTGCCCCACACTTCTGACCCCAATCGCAAGTTGCAGGCTGCCTTCTGTACTTCTGACTAACTGTAAATTGGGGCTTACCATAACCTCCCTCCTCAAGTTTGATAATGTGTTAGAAGTGCACTCAGTACTCAGGGAAAATAGTTTACTTACTATTACAGGTTTGTTATAAAAGATACAACTCAGGAATAGCCAAATGGAAGAGCCTCATGGGAGCCTCCCAGCACTTCAGTGTTTTCACCAACCTGGAACCTCTCTGAACTCTATCATTTAGGGGTTTTTATGGAGATTTCATCACATCATCAGTATTGATTAAATCATCTTTCATTGGTGATTAGCTCAGTCTTTAGTCCATTTCCCCTCTTGGAGGTTGGACTGTGGGGCTAAAGTACCAGTCTGTGGCCTGTTAGGAACCGGGCCACATAACAGGAGGTGAGTGTCAGGTGAGTGAGTGAAACTTCATCTGTATTTGCAGCTGCTCCCCAGTGCTAGCATCACCGCCTCAGCTCCACCTCAGATCATTAGGCATTGGATTCTCATAGGAGCACCATTAGTCCATGGTGTCAAAAAGGTTGGGGACCGCTGCTCTAATCACAATGCTGGCAACTAGCTCTTATCCTTAGGCTATCTAGAGGCCCATAAGAGTCACTTCATTAGTATAAGTTATGGTATAGTTGAAAGGGGCTTATTATGGATAACAAAAACACTTCTCTCGCCTCTCTTGCTCAGAAAATTCCAAAGGTTTTAGGAATTCTGTGCCAGGAATTAGGGACAAAAACTACACGCACACACACACACATATCACAATATTACACCAACTAATGGTTATCTTCTCGGTGTAGCTTCTGACAAGTGTGAAATAAAAGGTTTGTGCTTTTCAGTTTGCCACACACTACCATTTTGTCATCTCCTCAACTCCGAGGCTGTATCATCTGCCACTTGTCAGAGGCATTGCACTGTTGATTCTCTTATAGCAGAGAAAGTTCTGTCACTGTTTCCAACAAATGTGAACAAAGGGTGTACTGAGAGTACCATGTAGTACAAAAAAAAATGGGAGCATATTGCTTTGAGTAAAGAAAGAATATTCTTGTGTGTTTCATATGTGATCTGTGTTTTAGTGCCCAAAGACCTTCTTTTTCCTTTAAAAGTGGCTTGCTTGACTCACATTATATCCTTAGGACCCTTATTCTAGATAATGTGCAGTTTAGGGTGCATTCAGCCTGCAGTCGTAAAGGTTCATCATACGTGACAGAGCACTGTATGTCATTACTCATAAATTGTTCTGTGCTGTGATGCCAAAGACCTATAATAAAACACCTTGTTAAAAGCAGATCTCTGAAAGTCGTTGTGTTGTAAGGTAAGGAAGAAGTTGAGGGTGATGTTCCACAAACCTTTTATTTCACATTAGTTAGAAACGGTGTTCTCTCTGAAGACTCTCGGAGAACTAGTTTGTTCTTAGTTTGTGGACATTTGAATCCTGTAACCATGTCCCCCTCTTAATGAGTGTGTTAGAGAGGTTAGAGTCAAATGTGTAGCCCTTTGTAGACTGATTCACTCTTAGCTTCACCTTTGTCCACCTTTACTTTTATCATAATTTTCTTATCTATTTTATATTACTTTTAAGTCTATATTTTAAATCTTTTTTTCTTTTTTTGGGGGGGTGATAAATACTGTTTATTCAAAGCTTTCTATCTGCTAGCAGGCTTATTAGAAGAAGGCAGAGTTCTATGACATTTAACTTTCCAGATCTTCTCTCACCACCAAATTTGTCCCTGTGTACATTTACTTTTGAGCACCTTCCTCATTGAAACTACATGTGAATTTCATTGTCTTTTTGTTTCTTCTACCTGTATTTCTGTTACTTTGTTTTCTTTATGATTTGTTTTCTTTGGCTATTGCTAACACATTCACCATATGTTTTAGAGAACCTCCATCAATTGAATAGCTTTTAACATGTTAATTGCTTAGTAAATGAAGAAATGTATTAATTTTAATAAAAAATAAAGTTACTTGGTATTTGTTAGCTCAGAATGGTTATAGAAAACAACCACAATAAAATGAAGATTGATTAGAAATACCTCTGATCTTTTCATTGTAAGTTTTTTTTTCCTCAGCCTGTTTTGTTTTTAATAAATGTATTAAAAATTGTTGTGTTTAGAAGAGATCTCGGTTTGAATCTTGACTGGATCCCCTGCTGTCTTTCTGACACAGGGAAGATAACTTCTCAGAGCCTAGTTTCCTCACCTGTATAATGTTTGTAATAATAACAACTGCCTTATAGTGGCATTGTGAGTATATGATATAATACATGAAAAACACTTAGATGTTTTACCTTTGAAAAGGCAAGCTAAATAATATTGGTCAAAGTATACTTAAAGGCAAGAACCATTACTTGAGATAAAATTGGACATTTGTTAAGAAAATATTAAACATACCAGGAATATAAAATAACGATTCAAAATTTATAAACACTCAAACACATAATCTCAAAATTGATAGAACTACAAGGATAAGTAGTGGATTTTTAACACATTTTTCAAACTGATAAAAAAGCAAATCAAAATCAGCAGCAGTAGTAAAGATTTGAACAACTAAATTAACAAATTTAGCCTATATTACAGAAAGAGAGCATTGAAACCAGAAACTTTGTAATAGAAAATTCTTTTCAAGAGAACAGAACTTGCTCATAAACAATTACCAAATGGTTGTATGCTGGGCATTATAGCAAGTTTCAACAAAATATCGAAATCATGTAGAACATGATATCTGAACACAATGTAATTAATCTGTAAATCAGTACAAAAAGATAACTAGAATATTTCAATATATTTGTAATTTAAACAGTGTATTTCTTATTTGCCTATGGGTCAAAGAAGAAATCAGAATGGACAGAAAATATTGTGGTGAATGATGATGAAAATAAAAACAAAACTTG
>NW_006441386.1:1291279-1305420 GCF_000325575.1 Pteropus alecto
TTTATAAAAACTATGAGAACAGTGGCAAAAATTGTCAGAATCAACTTTTTCTTAACTTAGGTACACAACAATCTGAGGAGCGTTTATTCTAGAAAAATGGCTGAATTTTAATGAGAACAGTAAGCGTTGCTATTCCATTCCAACTTCTCCAGCTCTGCAGTAGCCTTAAAAACGAATAGCCTACTGTTATGGTAAAAAGCAGCAGCCTGGTAGCTAGTGGAATGGGCAAGACAGAGTTGGAACTCCTTCAAAGTTCCATTCCAGGAAACGTCATTATATGGTTATATGGTTTATGTGACAATTCTCTAGAACCCCTCACTCAACAGTGGTTGTCTTTATTTGAAATGACTTAGAGTTTGTCCAGTGAAACAGCTTTTCTCTTGGTGTTTCTCACAAATAATTATCAGCAATTGTGTAACTTCACAGCTGCCTGAGGCAGTAGTAACAGCTTTGGCAAATAAGACTTAACCAAAAAATGTAAAAGGAAAAACTGGGGAATGAGATGTCCATAGGGAACTTTGAAACACTCCAGCATGTTCCTAGGAACCTAGAAGACTAAACACCTGGGCAGGGCTGTGGGCAGGCCAGAGAGGACTTGGAAAGGCTTTATACTGTTATCTCTGCCTGATATTGATGTCTTGAGAAAGCAGACAGTGAAAACTAAGTCGGAGTTGTCAACTGCCTGCCTGGGCATTGAAGGCATATCCCTCAACAAAGGCTGGGAGACTTATTGCTTTTCAGGCATTTCAGGATAGGCATTTCAGGATATCTCTGTCCAGTCATTACCTGACCACTAAGTTAACTTAGTGGCTAGAAGCAACAAAAATACAGAATTTACCAAATTAGTTCAGCAACAAGCAGGGGGAAAATCGAGTTGAGAGTTATATGATTTATAGAGTTGTCACATAATATTATTTAAAATGTGCAGTTTTTATTTTTAAAAAGTCATGAAATAGAGTATGGCCCATATATAGTGGGTAAAAAAACAGCTGATAGAAACTGTCCCTTTTTTAGATTTCCATATATAAGTGAGTTCATTTAGTATTTGTCTTTCTGTGCCTGGCTTATCTTACTTAGCATAATGTCTTCCAGGTTCATCCATGTTGTTGCAAATGGCAGGATTTACTTCTTTCTCATGGCTGAATAATATTTCACTGTATACATGTACCATATTTTCTTTATTCATTCATCTATAGACAGACACTTGTTTTTTCCATGTCTTGGCTATTGTGAATAATGAACATTGGGGTGCACATATCTCTTCAAGGCACTGATTTCATTTTTTTCGGGTACACACACACACACACACACATACATACATACATACATACATACATACATACATACATACATACATACCCAGAAGTGGGATTGCTGAATCATGTGATAGTTCTATTTTTAATTTTTTTTGAGGACCTTCCATACCGTCTTCCATAGTAATGGTACCAGTTTACATTCCTACCAGCAGTGCACAAGGATTCGTTTTTCTCTACATCCTCGTTAGTACTTATCTTTTTGATAATAGCCATTCTGCCAGGAGTGAGGTTATATCTCATTGCGATTTTGATTTGTATTTCCCTGATGATTAATGACGTGGAACATCTTTTTGTGTACCTGTGGCCATTTGTGTATCTTCTTTGGAAAAACGTATATTCAGGTCTTTTGCCCATTTTAAAATTGGATTATTTGTTATTATTATTATTATTATTTTGCCTTTGAGTTGTACAAGTTTCTTACATATTTTAGATATTAATTTGCAAACGTTTTTTCCCATTCCATAGGTTTTCATTTTGTTGATCATTTATTGTGCTGTGTAGAAGCTTTTAGTTTGATATAGTTCCACTTATTTATTTTTGCTTTTGTTGCTTGCACCTTTGGAGTCATATCCAAAAAATTGTTGCCAAGACCAAAATGTTAAGGAACTTTCCCTATGTTTTCTTCTGGGAGTTTTACAGTTCGGGTCTTATATTTAAGTTTTTAATTCATTTGGAATAAGTTTTTGTGACTGATGTAATATAAAGGTCCAATTTCACTTTTTGTATGTGAATATCAGGTTGTCCCAGTGAAGAGGAATTTTCACTCAAAAGGCTAACTTTAATCAGCTCTTTGTTCTGCTTCTGTAGATACGCTTGCTGCATAGGTCATAGGGCAGGGTGACCTCGAAATTAACTAAAGACTCATCTTCCCTATTGCTTGTTCTGTCTAAATAACGAATGTAACTGCCTGCAACTCATAGCAACTCCCGCGCTCTGTAACCGTCTCAGGACAAATTAACCAATCAGCCCACACCAACTAAGTCCTATAAAAGCAAAGTTTCCCCTGAGCTCGGGGCCCAGATCTTTAGAGCGCTAGCTCCTCTGGGACTGCCAGCATAATAAACCTGAGTTCTCCAACTCTCCGAGTTGGTGCTTGCTTTCTCGCTGGTCTGATTTTTGCAATATTTCTGCAACACCAGCGTCATTTATGGAAGAGACTATCATTTACACATTGAGAATTCTTGATTCCCTTGTCAGAATATTAATTGACCATGTATGCGTGGGTTTATTTTTTTGGATTCTTGAGTCTGTTCCATTGGCATATGTGTTTGTTTTTATGCCAGTACCATACTGTTTTGATTGCTGTAGCTTTGCAGTATAGTTCGAAATCAGGAATTGTGATGCTTCTATCTTTGTTTTTTCTCAGGATTGCTTTGACTATTCGGGACCTTTTGTGGTTCCATATGAATTTTAAGATTTTTTTTTCTATTTCTGTAAAAAGTGCCATTGGAATTGAGATTTCGTTGAATCTATAGATGGCTTTGGGTAATGGACATTTTAATAATATTAATTTTTCTGATTTGTGAACATCTATTCATGTTTTCAGTTTCTTTCATCAATGTTGAGAAGTTCTTAAAACTAATATAATGATACACTTTCCAAAGCCCCGTTCCTGGAGGCTGATTCAGTCTTGGAGAGGCGCAAGAACTTGCATTTCTATGTGCTTCGACACAGATGGTCATGACCACACTTAGAGAAATACTGCTGTGAGGCTTGAAATACTGTTCTTGGGTTTCTATGACGAGGCCCAGAGTGCACTGCTTGCTAACTACACTTTTGATGGAGGCATTGTGACACAGGGCTAGGAGAACTGGCTCTGGAGTCATTTTTTAGCTCAAATCATGTTGTTGAGATTATTAAATGTGAGATTATCCACATATTCTTTGTGTATACTTGAACAAGCTACTTCTTTGAACCTCAGTTTCATCTTCTCTAAAATGGACATAAGTAGTAACTACCTTATTGTTTTATTATGAGGATTCAGTGAACTGAACAAGAAGAGTAAATTACATAGCCCAATACACTCAGCACATATAATAAATGGTAAATAGTTTTCTCCTTCTCCTTCATTCTCTTTCTAAATTATTTGGCCTTATATGACAGCCCAGATTGTCTTAGAGATTCCGTGTTGTTTGTTTGTTTTTGCATTTTTTACAGCTTTATTGAAATAAAATAGACAATTAGTTGCTCATATTTACAGTGTACAATTCAGTGATTTTTTTTTCAATTATAGCTGGCATACAATAATATATTAGTTTCAGTTGTATAGCATAGTGATTAGAAATCTATATAACTCACAAAGTGATCACGCCAATCAATCTAGTAATCCTTTGCCTCCTTACATATTTATTACAGTATTATTGACTTCTGCCCAGGAGATAGATTTGCTTCTGATTCTTGTTCCAACAACTCAGTATTCCCTTGTAAATCCCTGGCACCCTTGAAGCAGCCAACCCAGCGATAGTGCTCAGAGCAAGTAAGTCCATCACTGTGAAAGTCCAGTTGCAACCTCTTTAAGAGGAACGTCTGCACCTGCCAGCTGCAGCTGCCACAGCCTCTGTCTCATTCAGACGCTTGGGACTGGGCAGCCTTGCATCTCCGCCCCTCCTACCTCCTTCCATTGTAGAGTGATTTCTTATTTCTCTCCCTAGTTGTAGGGCTTCTCTTAATCCAGACCCCAGGCAACTCTGCTTGCTCTTTGCTTCGTGGTTCTGTCACAACTCTGGCCTTGTCACAAGAGAAGACATACAAAAGCCTATACTGTCTATGCCATCTTGCCCAGTCCTCCCTAGAGATTCTGGTTTTAATAGTATCGGAAGTTTGGGCCACTTGGTTACTTTTTTGTCCAATAGAAGCTTCGAATTTACTATTTAATCCACTTGATTTCTTACAAAATAAATCTCCCTTTTTTCCTTTCTGTAGAGAATAGTAGGCCTACAGAAAGGAAAAGGGAGAGGGATTTTTATGTCCAAATTACAATGCATTTCTAGATATGATTATTCTTAGCTCAGAGTTTTAAAATTAGCAGGATGAAGGGTCATCACAAAAATCATATCGAGATTCATTGGGCATTTTCACTGGGAATTGGGCTTAGGGTTGTATATCCCTTTCGTGGTATAGTCCTCTTTAATTGTGCTCAGCAGCAGTATGAGATTCTCAAGCACAGGAATTATTGTGATGATTTTGGGATATAACATTCTCTTGCTTTTGGAGAACTAAAATGATGCTATCTCTGTATGGAATAGACAAATGACCATGCTGGGAGCCTTATTACCTGTCCTGGGGAATAGAGGTCAGTACCAAGCACAGATAAGATCCCTGAGCTCAAAAAGTTTCTCTTAAGTTTCTTTTATTGCTTTTGAGCCCCTTAAGAATGCACCTGATTCCTAGGGACTTTTCTTCTTTTCCATTCTTTCTCTGTTCCTTGGCAAGAGATCTATAAACTTCTCTGATTATAGCACCTCAGACATTTAGTATTAACAAAAATTTCTTATTGGTACTGTCAGTGTCCAGGGCTTCTTTTCTGGCAAGTGATGGAGGTTTGTAAAATAACTATTGCCTTTGGAATTTACTGTTCTTAAATCGTTATGGAGGCATAGTAAAAAGGTCAGGCCAGTTCCCATTTTGCATCAGGCAGCTAGCTTTATGACAAAGCCCCATAAGCATCAGATGATGAAAGCCAGCAGTATCCATTAAGACAATCTTTTCTATTTTTATTCTTTGTGAAACATAAAGTCTGGTTAAGGTAGCTTAACTTGTTTGTTGTTAAAGAGGCACCCAGCAAAATGGTGATAAGACAAAATGCTGCAGCATCACAGTATGCTGTCGTTATTGCTGACCTTTCTTTGCTCAGTAGTGACACATTAGTGAGCTTTCAAGGATTCTCTTTGTATCTCAGTATTGGAGAGAGATTAAAGCAATGAGAG
Organism: Pteropus alecto; assembly: GCF_000325575.1. Lineage (NCBI taxonomy): Eukaryota > Metazoa > Chordata > Mammalia > Chiroptera > Pteropodidae > Pteropus > Pteropus alecto. Next base: position 1,296,522 of record NW_006441386.1, read on the forward strand.
TCTACCAATATTTTAATCACTTCTTTCCTAACTTTGGTCAGAGCTTCTTCACTTTTAATAACTTTAGGTTTAGACCCTTCGGATTTTTCCATATGTCATGAAGCTAGATCATTACAATCATTTGTTTGGCCTATGTGCCCTTAAAAGTTATGTCACTCAAAGTCAACAATATCAACTAAAAAGTAGCTTTAAGTGTCTGTATGGCTGGATAAAAAGAAAAATATGGTCCTGTACTTAAGGGGCTTACACTCAAATATTGATAAAGCTGATATTGATAGATATAAAAAGTACATAAACCACTTCGATGGTGCATTTTATGGCATGTGAATTATATCTGTTTTAAAAAACTGCATAGACTTTGAAACAAAAAGTGCATAAATAACATTCTAGGGGTAAGTACAAATTGCAGAATAGTTATAGAAAATTAATATTGGAAAAATTTGGTTAGAGAATTATTAAGGGGGAATTTTCTTCTTTCTAGTTCTAAATTTATTGAAGAGAATGAATTATGAGACCCATTTGAAGAGAGAATAGAGAGGCTTTGGAAAAAGTACAATCTGTGCTTAAAACAAAACTGGCAAGAAATCTAGTGGATAAGGTTGACATTATGAAATGAGTCAGTGAATTTGAGAGAAGTGGAAAATGAGTGGTATTCATGGAAACTGATTGAGAAGGCAAAGAAAAATAAGAATCTACCACTTAGATTTCCCTTTTGGAGTTTGGTCCTTTGTAAGTGCTTGCTTGCTGCTGTTCTCGCTCTGTATTGCTTAAAGCTCACTGAATAGGTAGGTCTTTGTTTGCCCACACAGGCTTGACTTTAAACCTACTCCTGCTCTCAGAGGCATAGGTGAGGCTTTGTGCCCTTTGTGCCCTTCCAAGGTGGCTTGAGCTTTTGGGGTTTCTTGTTCCCATCAGTGAACCAATGATGGGAGGTGGCCCATTAACACCCACCCCACCACATGGTTTGTGATTTCAGCTATATAAATCTTAAGTGTCAGCATGGGGAAATTTAGGTATGACAGACCCCTCTAATTGTGCTGGGCTGATGGTGCCAAACCTAAAACTAGATCTTGTTTTGTTTGTTTTCCACTAAAACCTAGTATTTGAAGAAGAACCAATTTTAAGTAACTGAATGTTTTCAGTTTATTAGGGATGATATTTAGCCATTTTTTAAAATAATCAACTGATAGCCCATTCTGTCACATTATTAAATCATTGTTTCAGTCTTCTGGGAGAAGTAGAAGCCTCTAGACTTAGTGAAATGTTTAATCACCATATCTATTACAGATTGTAAGTTTTAAATCATGAAAAGCCTGACATAGGCATAATTTTATTTTTTTATTGTTGTGTTGTTGTTGTTGTTTAAATTTTAAATTACCAAGGAACCTCAAACCAGTTACCCAGCTATATGTCAGTGTGGATGCTAGCACCAAAGATAGCCTGAAGAAAATCGACCGCCCACTCTTCAAGGATTTCTGGCAAAGATTCCTCGACAGTTTAAAAGCCTTGGCAGCAAAGGTAAGAATGATGACATCTTTAAAAGAAAAAAATAAATGAAGTGGAAAGAGGTTATTTTCCTTTCTTAAAAAAAATAGACTAAATAAAATCTTTAGCTTTCATTATTTAATAAATATTTACTGAGTTCTTAAGTTTGTAGCACTCTGCCATATGTATATTTGCCCTTCACGTATTTAGGCAGAGAGTAGTAGTAGTACATAGCAACTCTAGAAGAGGTGTTCACAAGTAATATATGTTTAAGTATGAAGTTAATTTTCCTGAATTCCTAGAACCAAATTTTCAACCTGATAAAGCACATATCCTCAGAATGTCCAAATTTAATATCTTTTCCTACAGACATTTGCGCCTCCTTACACGTTCTCTTATGGCATACTTACTTTCCATTTCTTTTAGACTTAAAGTCAGCTTCTGGTTCTTCTTTTCCTCACATCTCAATAGTTGGTATTTTCTGTTTGTTCTACTCTTCTTCTCTTGTAGCCATTTCCTCTTTTCAGTTCTCTTTGCTTCTGCCCTGCAGTTCTTCACGTTGTTCCCAAATCTGACTGAAAATGAGAATCACTATAGGAGCTTAAAAAATTACAATTTCCTATTTCTAGTGGGATTTGAGAATCTGCATTTTTAACATCCCAGATGATGTACTATGCAGCCAGTTATGGGAGTCACTGACTCAGAAAAACTCCTGTTCTCTCCTTTGTCCAGCAGTTACTTTGGCATCCCTAACCTTCTGGCCCCACTGCACATTTCTGGAGTTATTGTTCATGATATTCCCAGGAATGCTGTACTTCCCTGCTGATGTTGCTATTTCTGCAGATGTGCCCTGCGCTTAGTTTCTGAGCCTTTGGTTACCTCTTTAAAGCCTAGAATGTCCTTTCCATTTCCTTGACTTGTAGAAATTCAATGCAACCTTCAGAGGCTCAGCTGCATTGCTGTCTCTACCATGAAGCCTTTTCTAGTTGCAATTAGCTGCTCCTTTCTCCATTCTCAAGTTTTATATCTATAAAATGCTTATTTCTTCTGTTTTATCCTAGCCTCTTTCCCCAACTGGATTTCTTACTCATGTATGAGTTTCACATGATGTCTGGCACAGCACATTTTATGGTATTTGATAATTTAAAAAAAAAAAAAAAAAAGAATGAATGGAAACTCACTAGACTTTTGTAGTGGTAAGATGTACTGTATACATTTTCTGACTCTTTAGCTGATTAAATCTCCTCCCCGCCCCTGTTTTATGCTTGAGAAGTTAAATCAATGCCCTTTTTGTCGATTAATGCTGATATTATTTAAGAAATGGAAAATAGGCATTACTTTGGTTTCTGATCTGTTTTGGGTTATTTTTTAAAGCTGGCAGGTATTGGTGCTTCTTGGGTTCCTAAAATCTCTGTCTCTGGACTTTACCTTCAGCTATATCCTCTTCAATTGTTAAGACAACAGGTAGGAGATACATGACATAAAAATTAGAATGGATTTAGATGGGAGTAAACAGCAGGAGCTGCCACTGTCAGATACATCTGAGACTGTTATCTTTACTATATTCTGAGTCAGTGTGGAATATGAGAAGTAGGCATTAGCAGAGTGGCTTAATAGCTTGCTTTTTCTCTTTTGAGTAAATTTTCCATAGTGATTGCTTATCTTAAAGCTATAGACCTTTAGATGTCCAATTCAATCGTAAGTGTTCTGGGTTGACTCACTGATAGTAATGTAGCAATTTAAAGTTCTACAGTATTTTCTAACCTTAGAGCTTCTTACATATGACATCATTATTATGTCCATGTGAACTCTAGTTGAAAAAATTTCCTTGGGCTATTTAAAATATCTGCCTGCAGATTAGGGCAAGCACTTTCTAAGCATTTTGTAGCAATTAGAGTTTATATTTCTCTTTCTTGTATTGTTTATGTTATCATTTAAGAAAGAAGATTTGTGGCAGGAAGCTGCTCTTTAAATAAAAAGTTTTCTTTAGCTCAAGCTGTGTTATTTCCTTTTGAATATTTGGTGTTATTGGTATAGTAGATACTATGAGGTAACATCTGTTTTACTATTTTTTAACACTCAAAAATAAAACTTGTATGTTGCAACTATATTAGCTTGGGTCAAACATATTATTACAATAATCTGATATAATGCATTTTTAAATAAAAACTTTAAAATAAAAGTGCCATTTCAGATATTTCAATTAGAACACCCATACTGTTATCTTCTGTTACTTGTTTAGTTTTTTAGTATACCTGAGCAAGGAAAACCATTTGAAGAGAATTTTTTGAACTTTATAAATCAAAAGGAATTTTGATTTGTCTCAAGAGTTCCAGCCTATTTATAAGCTAGTGCAACTCAAAAATGCAGAGGAAGGTAGCATTTTTTTTTTTTTCCTAACTCTCGGCAAATATGATGTTTACATTTCCAGATCTTTATCCTTTGTCAAAATTTTTCTTGTCAAATATGAGGAGAGAAATATATTGGTACTTGAGTATGTGGGGCTAAAAAGCAATTCCGTCTCGATAAACAGCAAGAAATATGTTAGCTTCAATTTCCATCCATAACAGCTACTTGTCATACAGTCCTGTTTTTAAAAAAGAGAAATCCATCTTGTACAAGATACCACTGCCTACTTTTGGCAATAGACTTTTATTAGCAGCATGGTCAGATGTGTTTCTGCTGGCACATTATGCCAAATTGAAGATCTAGTAGGAAAACTGAAATAATTAATCCTTTTCCATGTTTAAGCAATAGCATTAACATTCTTGAAACCTCATATTCGAAAATAAAAAAGATGAGAATAATTCCCTGCATTATACATTCTTAGATATCAAGACTGAACATTAGCCTTCTTTCTACAGATGTGAACATGCTCTGACCTGACATTATTGGAGTAATGTGCCATTCTTAAGAAGGGCTTACTGTACATTAATGAGATAGCTCTGTATCTAATATTTAAATAACCAATGTATCCATGTGGCTCACAATTTTCAGATTAAAAAACAAACATTTACTATTTGACCTTCTTATCTTTGATTATAAAAATGTTACATGTTGATTATAGAAGTTTTGAGGAAATAAAGAGGAATATAAAGGAGCAAGGAAAGAAATTACCCGTAAAATTCAAGGACCTTGAGACAACCACTGTTAACATTTCGAAGTACTTCTGTTTAATCCTTTGAGATGGTGGGATAAAGGAGATTGCTTTTTTACATATGACTCAATTTTATCTGCTTTTATTATTATTAACATTAGTCATAACATTTTTCCATGGTATTAAAACTTCTCTATGACCTTCATGTTAAAGGCAGCTTAGTCTATCAACTTACTCAGTGTGAGATGATATTTTATGTATATAACACATATAATATATAATATAGATAATACATATATATATAGACCTCCATCCCTGGTTCCTGACACAGAGCAGCTAAAAACCTTGTAAGTTCCTAAGTGGTAAGAGCAGTGGGAACATCTTTTGTTTTAATGCTATGAGTCTGGGTGTGCTCTTGGAAGGCTCTCAGATGGGCGCTATTCGTCAGAAAGATCATGCCATAATGAGACACTTGAAACTTTCAGTCCCTTCTCTCCTCCCACCTACTTCTCTAGAAAGGGGAAAGTGGATGGAAATTGAGTTAATGAACAATCATGTCTACATGGTAAGCCACCTTATAAATCCCAAAGGTGCAGAATTCCGGGAGCTTCCAGTTGTCGAACACACACACAGAGGTGCTTGGAGCGAGCATGGAAGTTCCTTGCTCCTTCCCATGTGCCTTGCCCTACACATCTTTGTCTTCTGGATGTTAATCTGTATCCTTTATCATTTCCTTTTATAATAAGCTGGAAACAGTAAGTAAACTTTTCCTGAGTTCTGTGAGCCACTCTAGCAAATTAACAGAACCCAAGGAGATCATGGGAACCTCCAATTTATAGCTGATCAGTCGGAAGCACAGGTGACAACTTGGACTTGCGATTGACATCTGAAGTGGAGTGGGGACAGTCTTGTGGGACTGAGCACTTAACCTGTGGGATCTGATACTATCTTCAGATACTATATCCGGTAGTAAATGTGGTAGTAGTGTAAGAATAAATATGGGAGGGATAGTATGTTTTTTCCTACTCAGCGCCTTCACAATGTCATCAGAGATACGGGTTCCTATCTTTCTCTTCACATTCAACATATGACTTTCATTCTGAAGTTTACTTAATGGTCCAAAATGTTTGCTAGAGCTCCAGCCATTATGTTGGCATTGCAGCCTTCGTTTTGAGCAGGCAGCACAAGGATGGGTACAATAAGGACACATATTTTTTTAAAGATGATTTTCACAACTCTTCCATTTACATCTTATTGGCCAGAACTTAGTCTTTTAATCACAGCTTGCTGAGGAAGGCTGGGAAATGTATTCTTTTTGCTGAGTATACTGTTGTTTCTACATAGTTCAGGCATTCTGCTTTTAAGGAAGAAGGGGACAATGGGTATTGGTAGGCGACTAGCTATCTGCCATCGATGAACTGAGCATTAAATTCAAATGTTAGACAGGTAACAGCAAAATAAGCCTATTAGGAAGAAGGAAATAATCAAGATAAAAGAAGAAATCAGTTAATTTGGGGAGAAAACCTAAATATTAGACATAGACAGTTATTGATGTTTATTACTAAAGTAATCTCAGTGGTTTGGTGGAGATAGAAGGCAGATTGCATAATGTTTGTAAGACGGACAGAGAACAAATGGCGTCTGAGAAGGGAGACCGAAGCCTTTGGTGCTTGTTTAGGTGGTGGTCGTAGTTGCTTGATTTGAACATGTAGGTAGAGAAGGAGAGTTGATATTTTTATATCTCAGATATATGTTTTATTTCTAATTTCTAGAATAATGGTTTCATCAGTGTCCCAGGATTTAGTTATTGTGATATGTTATTAAAATAAATAATATTATTTACATTCACTCAGCACAGTGTTTTTACTAAGATTAAAAAAAAAATTAGTAATAGTCCTGGACAACAAATTAGAACTATGGTCACTTCACAAGGCTTATTTGAGAGGTAGAGTTATTTGTCCTGTGTGCATAGATGGATTTTCATCTGGCAAAGGATTGGGGCGGAACAGTCCAAAGGACCCAGGTGGTTTCAAAAGACATTTTAAAAAAAACGACCATCTCTTTCAATTTGTTTTCAGTGCTGTTTACTTTGAAATTTCAAGTAACATTGATGGAAAATTTTTATGTTTCTCAAAAGTTGTTTGGGGTTAAAAATGATTGAGATCTACTGCCCCAAATAGATATTAAGGAAGTTATCAATCCCCCATCACTAAGAGACCAGTGGGCAAATTTTTCCTGCCACTGCATAGATTTCATACTCCTTAATTTTTTTTTTCCAAATGGAATCATTCAAGACCATATATGTCAAGATTTATTTTTAAATTTTTAGCTTAGATATTGCCATTTTGGAGCTTAGAATTGAACCTTTTTATGAGAATCATTGTGTTTGATTTATGAAAAGAGTTTAGAGGAAAGGGAAATTAAAGAGTGGTCAGAAGCCAATTTCTTTTGCTTATTGAAACCAGAAAGAAGGAAGCACTTTCTCAAATTGACATTTGAAGACCCTTATTAGTGCATTAGGGTAATGAGATCGTGGAAACTATGTATTCTATTTGATTTATGGCAATGTGAAGATAACTCGCCCTTCTTACATGGCCCATAAGAAGCTAGCATATGTGGCAAACATTCATTTGCCACCTTCATAGGAATGAAAAAATTATGTCATTAGTTTCTTCATAGTCTGAGATATTGGATTGAAATAAATACTATTTATATTCAGTCATTTGTACTTTCATTTAGCCACATAGTCGGGGCGGGGGGGGGGGGGGGGTTTTACCTTGTACAAGTTAGAAATGTTAAAAATAATGTAAATGTAAATAGAATTTGAGTAACCCTTAGAGTTTATTAGCTTTGTCTCTATCAGTTTTAGAGTTTTTCTGATGTGATATCATATAGCTTCAGAGTTTTTAAAACAAAATAGAACAAAAACCACCCTAGCCCCCCCCAAAAAAACCTGTCTCTCTATATTAAAAACCTGAAGGTTATATGTCACTCATCTTCCTCATAACTTGTGAACTGCATCTCAAAATGTTGTGGAACTCCAAGTTCAATGACTGAAGGAAGGCTTCATTTTACATTAACAGTAAAGAGCGTTTCTATTTTTTCCTGTTCTTGACTCATGAAGGAAAATTATCATATTTTGACTTCATGTACTTTGAAAATATCCGGTAGAAGTGAAGCACTGGAGAATCCTTCAGTTGTAAATCCATTTGTATATTTTAGAACCCATTACAATTCAAGTGCATCTTCCCCATTTTTTCCAAGGGAAAGGCAATGATTATTTTTGGACTCCTGGTTGCCTGTTTTGGGTGGTAATAGGATGTAGTGACTGAGGATAAGGATAGCAGGAAGGCTAGAGACCACCTTATTTTCCAGAACTTAATTCTTATAATCTCTAAGAGGGAAGTAGAGAAGTCCAGTCCACAAATCTACCTCTTGCTCATGTTTTAGATGGTTCCATTTAGTGGAGTTACATTTTGAATACGGTGGTTTCTTTACCAGAATAAAGATAATATTCTAAAAAATCCATGTAGTAGGAAGAGTCAAGTTTGAAGAATTTTGCACATAAAGATCGAAGTTGAGAATTACTATATTCATTAACTAAAAGGACAAAGGAAATCATATTGAATACAGAGAATACTAATAATATCTTACAAATCCTTAGGAATGGGTACTGTTAAATTGCAAGTTACTTTCGTTCTGTGTTTGTTCATAGTAAACAAAGCTTTTGCTTTTTTTATTTTTACTTTTTCCTGCCTGACCCATGACTAAATGGTTGACTTTCAGGTTCCACTATGGTTCAAGAAACCTGGAGAAATTGTTGCTTGATATTAAAAGCCTGGGGATAAATTTTATTTAATCTTCTTAGTTTATAATATTTTTAAAATGTGCTCCTTAGTGCAAAGAGTTAGCTACCTGTAGTGCCACCCACGGTAACTTTAATACCAGACCTCATCAGAATTTAGGGAAATTAGAATTTCCTGTCTCTTAATGGGTTCTAAAGTATATTTTTTAAGGCCTGGGTTTGTTTCGTCCTTTTAATTCTTACTCATGACTATAATCCAAAAACCTCCACTGCTGGACTCTTTATTTTCTTTCTTTCTTTATTTTTTTAAATTACAAATACCTACATCTCCCTTTTTTCTACATCTCCAATGGTGGTGATTCAAAATCCCTGTATGTTCTCATTTAAATATTCGCAGTTAAGGAAAATACAGGCGCAATCTACAAGTGGTAGAATTTTATAAAGAAGCAACTGGTGATCGAGGAGGGATTACTTTGTCTAGTGGCAGAATCTGAAAGCAGTTGTCTCCCTCC
>NW_006441386.1:1305437-1339015 GCF_000325575.1 Pteropus alecto
TAGTAAAGATTGCTGTGGGGTGGGAAACTCTAGCCTTTGGCTCAAATCCAGCTTGCACCTGTTTTTGTAAATTAGGTTTTATTGGAACACAGCCATGCTTCTTGTTTACACATTGTCTGTGGCTGCTCTCCTGTTATTCTGGCAGAATGGAATAGTTGCCACAGAGACCATTTAGCTGTCAAAGCCTAAAATTTACTCTCTAGCTCTTTACAGAAAAAGTTCACAACCACTGGATTAGACTCACTATTAGGATATTTGGAAATTATGCTGAGGCTCTGCTTGCTGACACATCTGTAAGTACTTCCTAGTTGGTCCTCCTAGATTCAGTACTGCTTAACTTTCCTTACCACGATTTTCTTCTTGAAACTCTCTCCTCCCTTGGTTTCTTAGAACATTTCACTCTTCTCATTTTCTTTCTTGTTCTTTGCTGCCTTCTCCCCTCTTAGGCTTCTTCTCCTTCCACCCTCTCAGGAGGCGTTTCCAGAGCTTTAGTCCTCAGGTTTCGCTCTTGATCTTAGGATCTTGCTTGAGCATATTCTTCTATTCTTTCCCTCTGCCTGAGCCCTGCCTTGTTTTCTCCTCCTAAACCAATTCCTGTTTTCTAACTAAATGTGTCTCCTAGACACACTCACCAGTTGTTTTGCTGGCACTTTGGAGTCTAAATCAGTGACACTTGTTACGGAGTAAGGGCTCGCTGCCTCACGTGCGTAAGAGCCAGTACTATGGCACCAGTTTTTGAGGAAGGAAAGCTTTTATTGCGAAGTTGTCTGGCAGGAAGACAGAAGGCAAAACCCAAATCTGTCTCCTCGACCCAAGGTTTTTGAGTACATTATAGGTAGAAATGGGTGGGGGTGGGGGCCAGTTATGCATATTCTATAGAATTATGTCAGTAAAATGAGAGCTTAGTGCGCAGGCGCTTAGGGGGTCATGGTATTTCATGCATGGCGCGTTTGAATGTGTGCATGTCGGGGGAGGGGTATTTAGTAAGCAGTCCATAGTGGATTTTGATGCTGTGACATTGAAATGTTACTCTAGGGTGAATTCTTTCTCTACTGCACACGTCTGACTGCCTGATTTGTGGCATTTTCCTCTTATCTCTGAAAAGCAACTTAGTGTCTGTTTAGAAACAGGACAAGGCCATTTTGGACTGGTTCTGTGGTTACACAGTCAGCTGTCTCAAGCTTGCTCTCCTTATCTTATTAGCACTCTGCAGTTCTTCAGTCACTTTTCATCAAGAATTCATTTTTACTCTAAATTCACGCTTTTCACAGTTGCTAGGTGATGTTTGTCATATGTTTCTTGGGCTTTCCACCTAATTGCCAAAGCAATACATGCAAAATGTATGTTCTTTTAATCTTATTTTTTTATAAGTATATATATTTTTTACAGGTATCATACTATATATGTTGTTTTGTAGTCTGTCATTTTAAGAACAAAACTACTTGGTCAAATTTACTCTCATATAAAGTATGGAAGTGTAAAAACAAAAACTGTTTGAGCCATACTCCCTCTCCCCTTAAATCTCACTTCCCAAAGGGATTTCTGTTTACTTTAGAAATTACCTTCATTGACATATTTCATTTATATAAACTAGACTTGAATTTTTAAAAATACAAATTAGATCCTCTTTACATACTGCCTCTAGGTTGCTTTTTTTTGTTTTGTATATTTTGTAGCTCTTTCTACAAAATAATTTTACAAATTTTACCTCATTCTTTTAAATAACTGCACCTTATTTCATGGATATGTCATTTTTTATTTAACCATTTCCTGATTGATGGTTATTTACATTTGTTTATTATGAACAGTCGAGTATGCTTTTTTCACTTACATATATGCATTTAAGGTTCTTCCATGTCTTTTCATGGTTTGGTAGTTCATTTCTTTTTATCACTAATATTTATTGTATGGCTATACCACAGATTATCTGTTCACCTGTTGAAGGACATCTTGGTTGCTTCCAGTTTGGGGTGATTTTGAGTAGAGCTGATATAAATATTTGTGTGCAGGTTTTGGGGTAAACATAAGTTTCAAAGTAGTTGAATTAACTACCTAGGAGCACTGTTGCTCAGTTGATATCTGTGTTTAATTTTTATATCAAACTGCTGTCTTTGAGAGTAGATGTAATATTTTGTGTTTCTCCTAGCAGTGGAGAGTTCCTATTGCACTATATCCTTATCAGCATTTGATATTGTCAGTTGTTTAATTTTAGCCATTCTAATAGCCACATAGTGCTATCTCATTTTAATTTGCAGTTCTTTAATGGTAAATGATGTTGAGCATCTGTGTGTATTTGCCATCTGTATGTCTTTTTTCTTGAGTTGTGTTTTCAGATCTTTTGCCCATTTATTAATTGGTTTATTTTTTATTTGTTTACTTTCAAGAGTTCTTTGTATCTTTTGGATATAAAATTTTTATCAGATGTATGTTTTGAAAATGTGTTCTCTCAATATGGTTTGTGTTATATTCTCTTAACAGCATCTTTCTCAAAACAGAAGTTTTTAGTATTAAAAAAGTCAAACTTATTAAGTTTTATTTTTTCTTTCAAGAATTGTGCTTTTGTTATTGGATTCATAAACCCATTACCAAACCTTAGGTCACATAGATTTTCTTTTGTGTTTTCTTCTAGAAGTATTGTAGTTTTGCATTTTACATTTAGGTTTATGATCTCTTTTTAGTTGATATTTGTAAAAGGTGTAAAGATCTGTGTCTAGGTTCATTTATCTGTTTATTTAATATGGATGTCCAAATATTCTAGCACCATTTTGTTGAAAAAACTATCTTTTCTCTATTGAATCTCCTTTGCTCCTTTGTCAAAGATCAATTGTCTATAATTATGTGGGTTTATTCCATTGATGTATGCATCTTCTTTTGCCAATACCATACTGTCTTAATTACGGTAGCTTGATAGTAACATTGAAAATGAGTAGTTTGACTCCTCCAACATTGTTCTTCTTTAGTGTAGTGCTGGCTATTATAAGTCTCTAACCATTCCATATAAACTTTAAAATCAGTTAGTATCTAAAAAATAGCTTGCTGAAGTTTTGAATGAGATTATGTTGAATCTATAGATCATTTTGGGAAGAAGTGACATGGTAACAATGTTGAGTGTTCCAATTCATGAAACTGAGACTCTCTCCATTATTTAGATTTTTTAAATTAGAATTTTATAGTTTTTCTGCGTATAGATCTTACACATATTTTTGTTATATTTATATGTAAGTATTTCTTTTTTTTAGTGCTATTGTAAATGGTATATATTTTTTTTAAATTTCAGATTCCAGTTGTTCATTGCTAATATATAGGAAAGCAATTAACTTTTGTTTATTATTCTTATATCCTGTGATCTTGCTATATACTCAATAGTTGTAGAATTTTTTTTGTCAATGTTTTGGGATTTCCTATGTGATAATCATGTCATTTGTAAAGAAAAAGTTTTTTTTCCTTCCTTTCCATTTTTATACTTTTAATTTTCTTGTCTTATTGCACTAAGTCTTCTGGTATCAAGTTCAGTAGGAGTGGTGAGAGGTGGGGGTATCCTTGCCTTATTCCCAGTCTTAGGGGGAAATTGTTGTTTCTCACAATTAAGTGTGGTATTAGCTGTAGGTTTTCTGTAGATATTCTTACGTTGGGGAAATTCCTCTTCATTCCTAGCCTGCTGAGAATTTTATCACAAATAAGTAGTGGCTTTCGCCAGGTTCTTTTCTGCATCAATTCATATGATGACATGATTTTTCTACTCTAGCCTGTTAATGTGTGATGTTGGGTGATTTTTTGAGTATTGAACCAGCTTTGGATATCTGTAAAAAAACCCAGACTGGTTAGCGGATGTGTAATTATTTTTATACATTGTTGAATTCAATTTGCTAATAATTTATTGAGGATTTTTAAAGATCTATGTTTTGTCTTCAAGGAATTTGTCTTTTTCATCTGCCTTATCAAATTTGTGCATGTAGTATTGTTTTTAGTATTCCTTTATTATCATTTTATTTTTGATATTGATAAATTATGTCTTCTCTCTTTTTTTCTTGGTTAGCCTGAGTAGAGGTTTATCAATTTTATTGTTTTTTTTTTTTCCTTTCAAAGAGCAAGGTTTTGATTTTGTTTATTTTTCTCTATTAGATTTCTGTTACTTTCAGCTCTAATTTTTATTATTTCTGTCCTTTTACTTAGGTTAGGCTTAAATTGCTCTTGTTTCTCTACTTTCCTAAAGTGGATGTTTAGGTTGATTTTCTTCCCTTAGAACTATATCATGATCCTTTGTGTGAGTATTCTATTGTATCTAGGCCCTTAGCATTTCCATATCGATTTTAGCATTTCCATACAGATTTTAGCATCATCTTGTCAATTGGAAAAAAAAGAAACCCTTCATTTTAGATTGAGATTCATTGAATCTGTAGTCAGGCATGTAGTACATTTATAATGTTGTTTAATTACCACCTCTACCTAGTTTCTAAACATTTTTATCACTCCCCGAATAAAATCCTGTATGCATTAAAAGTAGTTACTCCCTACCTTCCCTACTCCCAGGCTCTAACAACCACTAATTTGCTTTCTATTTCTATTGATATAACTGTTATGACTATTTCATATAAATGAATTCATGCACTATGTGATTTTTTTTATTCCTAGGATAAACCTCACTTATTTATGGTTTATAATATTTTAATAAGTTATTGGATTCAGTATGACAGTATTTTGTTGAGGACTTCTATGTCTATTCATAAGGAATACGAATATTTTCTTATAATATCTTTGGTTTGGATTGAAGATAATGCAGACCTAAGAGAAGGAGTTTAGAAGTGTTTTCTCTTTTATTTTTTGGAAAAGTTTGAGAATATTCTTTTGGAATATTTGGTAGAATTCACCAGCGAAGACATCTAAGAGAGTCTGGAAACCAAAATTTAGCCATGTGAGCATTATATGATGAAGCTCTAACAAAAACTCTAGACACCAAAGGCTCATTTGAAATTTCTTGATTGGCAATACTCCTGATAAGAAATGGCTGTTAACCATATGGAGGATCCCTTGTATGTGATTGTTTTTTGGTACATGTATGTTTTAAGTGTTATATCTTCTTGATTAATTAACCATTTTATCAATATATAAGGAACTTTCTTGTCTCTTGTAACATTTTTTTTACTTCAAGTCTGTTTTATCTGATATTAGTATAGCTACTTCAGCTATCTGTTGGTTACTATTTGCATGGAATATAGTTTTTCCATCCTTTTACTTTCAACGTGTTTGTATCTTTGGATCTAAAGTGAATCTCTTGTAGATAGCATAGAGTTAGTTAATTTTTTAAATCCACTCTGCCTATCTCTTTTATTAGTGAATTTAATCAATTTATATTTAAAGTGTTATTGATAGGGAAAAACTGCTATTTTTGTTTTCTGAATGTCATATTTTTTTAATTTCTCAATTCTTTCAGTACTGCCTTCTTTTGTGTTTGATTTTTTTTTTTTCAGTATACCTTTTTGATTCCCTCATTTTCTTTTTTGTGAATTTTTTACTTTCTTAATGGTTATCATGGGGATTACAACTAAGATTTTTAATTTTTAACAATCTAGTTTGAATTGATACCAGGTTAACTTAAGTAAAATCTAAAATCTCTGTTTCTATACAACTGTATCTCCCTCCTTTATGTTGTTAATGTCACAGACTACATTTTATACAATGCATACCCATTAACATAGATTTATAAATATTGTTTTATGTGTGTCTTTTAAATCATGTAGAAAACAAAGAGATGTTATGAACCCAAAATAGAAAAATACTGGTTTTTATATTTGCCAGTGTAGTTAACTTTTGTTTCTTCATATGGTTTCAAGTTACTGTCTTGTCACATTAGCCTGAAAGACTCCCTTTAGCATTTTGTCTAGGGCAGGTCTGCTAACAATGAAGTTTCTCATCTTAAGTTTTCTTGGAAATGACTTAGTTTCTCCTTTATTTTTGCAGGATAGTTTTGCCAGGTATAGAATTATTGGTTGACAGTTTTTTTCTTTAGCAGTTTAATTATGTCATCTCACTGCCTCCTGACTATTATGGTTGGTGATAAGAAATTGACTCTGAATCTTATTGAAGATCCCTTGTACACGAATAATCACTTCTGTCTTGCTTTCAAGATTCTCTTTGTGTTTGTCTTTTGATAGATTGATTTAATGTGTCTCAGTTTGGATCTTTTTGAGTTTATCATGCTTGGAGTTCATTGAGCTTCTTAGATGTGTAGATTCATGTTTTTCAATAAAATTTGGAAAGTTTTTTGACCATTTTTTTTTTCAGATATTGCCATTTTCTCCTCTCCTTCTAAAACTTACATAATGCAAATGTTTGAACACTTTATAGTGTTGGATCAGCTTTTCTTCACCGAATGCTGTAACATTGTCTTTGCCCTCTTTCTTTGATCTGCTTTTTTCAGTTCATTAAGGTTTAAATTGGTTACTTAGTTAATTTATTTTGGGAGTAATTTTATAAGTTTTCCTGCTCATCTCTTTTGAATATTAAAAAATGCTTCATTTGATTGCATCGTGAGTTATATTTTTGAACTTATTTTCTCATTATTTGCTTATTTCACCTGTCATATTGACATATTTTGTTTTGTCTCCCATAAAATTAGTATTAAATTAGGTCAATTGAAGCCAATTCAAGAATAGGCATGGTTTCTAAAGACTGATAGATTGCCTAATTTCTAGTAGAGGCATTAAATGTTCCTTTGCATTTAGAAACAAAGTCATCAAAGAGGGATTGCTTTAATTTTAAGTTGTTTGTTTTAAGTAGTTAGATTTAAATTTCTGACAAAGGGTAAGATTTGGTCAGTATTCAGTTTTTTTTTTTCTATTCACTTTTTGTGTGTGTTTTCTAGATTGCTTTATCAAGAACAAGTGTGCATTTTTTTTTTAATTTGGTTTTTATACATTGCAGTGATAGTGCAAAAGGCACTATCCTCTGGCTCCTCTCCTCTTTTGGTATTACTGTATTGTTGCTCTTTCCCACCCCCCGCCCCCCGGTTTTGTTTATTTACTAGATTGGAATGTAAATTACAAACAGTCAGCACTTTGCTTTGTTTACTTCTGTAACTTCAGCACCTAGAAATATGCCTGGTATATAGAGAGACCCAGTGACTGTTGGTTGAATTGATGCCTCTGTAAATGAATGAATCTGTGAAGCTGCACGTAGTTGTGGTAATGATGGTAGCTGAAATTTATTCATACTTTTTTGAGGTGCTGGACCATGTTCTCAGTCTTTTATTTCTTTTAGTTCTTTTAACTTTACAATAATAAGATACAGATACTAGTATTCTCCCTACTTTACAGAGGCACAGAGATTCATGTTTAAACCCTCACAGTTGACACCAGAGCAAGCTCACCACAGACACAGTGAAACCCAAATGTGAAGTTGATCATTTGAAATAAAATCTAATCAAATTGAATCTAATAACATTCCTTTTTCAGTAATCCCATATGCTTCTCTTTGTCTTTGGCTGTCTGAACATAAGCATGCTATAGATTAAAAGGTTAATGTACTAAAATTACTTATTTCTATTGATCAAATAATATGAAGAAAGTGAAAAGGAAAGCCATGAAGTAGATGAAAACGTTCCCAACACATTTATAACAGAGCTCTTATATCTAGAATGTATAAAGAATTGGGGTGGGAGAGAGGCGGGCGTTGGGTCCAGCAGAAAAAAGACAGATATCCCTATGGAGAAATATTCAAAACACTTGAACAGGTACTTCACAAGAATAGAGATCCAAATGGCCAGAAATATACTCAACTTCAATAGTAATCAGGCAAATACAGACTAAAACAATGCAAAAGTGGCTAAAATTTAAAAAACTAAGAACAGCAAGAGTTGTTGAAGAAGCAAAAATACTGGAACTCTGTTACACTGCAGGTAAAATGACTTTGGGAATCAGTTTTACAGTATCTGCTAAAGTTGAATGTATACACATCCTATAACCCAGCATTTCCACTCTTAGGCACATCCAAGAAAAAATATGTGCCATTGTGCATCAAGAATCAAGTACAGTAATACTCATTGCAACATTATTTTCTAAGAGTCCCAACTGAGAACAAACAACTTTTATTAGTAGTATATTCATAAAATAGAGTATTAAACAGTAATGAAAATATCTACAGCTACATAAAACAGCTTGGATAATCTTACATACATCAAATTCAGTGAAAGAAACCAGACATAAAAGAATATATGGCATAATAGCATTTCATACAGTTTCTTAAAACAGCACAAGTAAACTTTAGTGTTATAAGAGAAAACAGCATTGTTTTATAATAGCTAAAAAGTGGAAATAATCCAAATGTCTGTCATCGGGGGAATGTTTGATAAACTGTTGTATATTCATATAATAGAATACTAGATGAGAAAGAAAATGAACAAATCTCAACATACAGAACATGGACGAATTTATAAATACAATGTTGAATGACAGAAGCAATACATAAAAGAATACATGATTCCATTTATATAAATTTCAAACATAGGCAAAAATCTAAACTATAATGTTAAAGTCAGGATGTTAAATATATTGGGTGCATAGGGAGTGGATAGTAGATGGGTGTTTTCTTTATCTTAATCCCTTGAGCTATATATACATTCATGTTTTATGTATATATTTTTTATATGTTTCATTTCACAATTTAAAAAGGTTTAGTAAAGTAAAAGAGGGCCTGCCCTGGATTCATACCACTTGGGTTCATATTTGGGCTTTGCTGCTTTCCAGCTGTGTAAATTTTGGGAAATTTAATAGCTCTAGGCCTCAATTCTGTAATTGTAATGCGAAGATAATAATCAAAACTATTTTGTAAGAATTGTAAAGATTAGACAAATATTGGAGTTTGGGGTAAGATATTAAGTACTTACAGCAACACCTAGCACATAGTAAATGCTAACTCATTGTTAACTCTTGATATCATTGCCAGTTTATTACATTGTGGCATTACATTATATTTATAAATCTATCATGGCTCTCTATGTAGGCGAGTTTATGTTATGGTCTCTCAGAAAGTTTAGTTTATTTACTGTCCATGTTTTTTCATAAATTAATCATTAGGTATTTTAAAGATGTATTTTACAATTCCAAGTAGAATTTTCTTTGCCTTGCAAATTGTAATTGTATATATGCAGCATATAATGGCATATAGTAGCTAATACTTGATATGACTAACTGCTGCTGGGCTTAGTTCTAAGTGCTACATGGATTAACACTTTTAATCCTATGTAAAATCCTCATTTTACGCAGGTAGAAACTGAGGATAGATGTAAAGATAGCTAGCATGTGGTCTGGGATTAATCTGGCCTGAGAGTCCATATTTACCCCACTACTATGCTAGAAAAGCTGTTTATTTATTTTTTATTTGAACATAATCTAATTTTTCTTAGATTTCCAAGAAGCCAGTTATATCATTTGCAAGTATGTATTTTTTATGTACTATCCAGTAATTCTTGTTTTTGCCTTATTGCTTTGATTTTAACTTTCAGAGATGTGTTTATAAAAGTAACAGAGTGGGCATCCTTCTGTTAGTCTGACTTAATGGGAATGCCTCTCTTTTAAACCACTAAAAACATTGACTATTGACTAGAGAGTGTTTTCTTTATGTTAAGGATGTGTTTTTTTTAATTTTTGAGTTTACCAAATGGTTTTCAATATGTTTATTTGATATGTTTCGATATGTTTTGTTTTCAAATTACAGATGGCTTTTAAGCTATATCAAATGTCTTTGTGTATCTATGCAGATGATTGCATGGCTTTTCTGTATTGAACTATCAATGTGATGAATTCTATTAATATATAGCTTAATAGTGAATCATCTTTGCATTCCTAGAATTTTTAACATAATGTTGAATTTTATTTGCTAAAATTTTTATGAGATTTTTGCGTATATAAGTAAAAGTGAGATTGGTCTGCAGTCTTACCATTTTGTTTTTAGCATTTGGTGAATTCTAGCTATGTAAAGGAAATCTGGATGATTTCTATCTTTTCATTATATACTGCATTTAAATAATAATTTTGAGTACATTTTCTTGTATGGCTGCCTAATACTATTCATTAAATATCTTTTGGTTTTCTTTATTAAAGATTTAAAGTGTTTCTTCTTTTTTGCTAATCATGGAAATCATCAAACACAAAAGTAAAGAGATTGGTACCACTTTGTTTCTCTCTCACCTCACTTTGTTTTTCTCTGGAGTATTTTGAGTTCTGCTACTTACAGCATGGTTGGAGGTTTAGCAGCATAGGTATTACTGGTTTCTTGCTGCAGGTGGGTGGATGTAATTATGTACACATAACCACATGCATCATATTGCCTTTGATATATTTGATTGGTTATAGGCAAATCACATATCCTGCCCCCACCATTCCTTTAGATTTTAAACTATCATTAATAATGTTTAAATAAGTCTCTGAACTTGTAATAGTTTGTCTTGGGTGCTGGAAGGGAGCTACAAAGTCAAAGGGTATAAACTTTTAAAAGACTTCGATGACTATTGTCTAATTGCTTTTCAGAAAACCAGTACTTCTTTTGGTTATATGGCAAACAAATGGCAACATTGACAGTTTGTAAATGTGCGTGTTCTGCTAACAAGAGATCATTAAATAATGAGAATGCAGAAAAGAGGACAAGAGTAATTAGAAATTCCTATCATAAACAACTTGAGTGATTGGTACCTGGAAGACGAATTGTTATTTGAATTAATTTTTGACAGTCTAAAATATCACTGACAAGTAATTATTTTTTGTATACTATCTCATAATTCTTATTCTTGTCTTATTGCTAATTCAGTATGTAATTCTCAAGAAACTTTTGGGTACCTGATACGGTGTTAGATATTGTGAGTGAAAGAAATATGCCAATATTTGCACTATTATAAGGTTTATGGGAATCTTATTGCTTTCTTTACACTTTTTTCATCTTTCTACATAATATAACTTCAGTTGATATAAGTTCGTGCTGGACTTCACCTTACTTGGGTTCTCTATGGGTTGAAGAAATTTGAAAGTCTTCCTAGGTATGACTTCTACCAAAATAAAAACAAAGTTGGCTTTTCCTTTGTTTTAGCAACAACGTACTGTCTACAGACTGACTCTAGTGAAAGCGTGGAATGTGGATGAACTCCAAGCCTATGCTGAGTTGGTGTCCCTAGGGAGTCCTGACTTCATCGAAGTAAAGGTAAGCTGGTGCTGGCTATTGCTGTGTACATTTCACATGAAGCTTTGTTCACCGTAATGGAGTTAAAAATCTTTAAAACTCTACAAGAGATCCCGTATGTTTTGTTTATTCACTCAGAAATATTAATCAAGAACCTGGCACTATTCTAGGCATTGAGGATAATAATGGTAAAGACTAAGCATTCGTTCTCACAAAGCTTATATTTTAGTGAGAGGTAGGCAACCAACACAAAATTATTAAAAACTACATACAGCTGATCTTTGAGCAATGCAGGGTTAGGAGTGCCAACCCCCTGCACAGTTGAAAATCCATGTATAACTTCTGGCTTCTCAAAAGCTTAACTACTAATAGCCTACTGTTGATCAGAGCCTTACTGATAACATAAACAGTTGATTAACACATATTTGCATGTTATATACTGTATTCTTATGTTATGTACTGTGTTCTTATAATAAAGTAACCTAGAGGAAAGAAAAATGTTATTAAGAAAATCATAAGGAAGAGAAAATATATTTATAGTATTTATTGAAAAAATTCGCCTCTAAGTGGACCTGTGCAGTTTGAACCTATATTGTTCAAGGGTTAACTGCAATAACATTAATATACTGAAAAATAAAATAGTGTTATATTGAGTAATTGATTGGCTTTTAAATAAATTTTTAGTATAGAAAACTTCAAACTTATTCAGAAATAGACTTTAGTCTAATGAACCCCGTTCATCCATCACCCAGCTTCAAAAATTATCAACTCCTATTTCATCTACACCCCTACCCATTTTCTCTGCTGTTACCTATTATTTGAAGCAAATCTCCACATTATATCATTTATTCATAACGATGTTTCAATATATATAAAAGATATGCACTTATTTTAAACACCTATTCAAAATACTGTTTTCATAACTAAACAACTTTAACAGTAATCTTTAGGTATTGGAACATAAAAGGTTTCAAACTTGACCAGTTATTTCAGCAGTATTTTTGAATTTGGATCCAAATAAGGACCATTCATTGTAATTTGATTATTTTTCTCTTAAATTTATTTTAATCTGTTAGTTCTTCTTCCATATGTTTTTTCCTCCTTGCAACTTATTTTGTTGAAGAAAATGGATTATATATCCTGCCTAGTTCCCTGTATTTATATTTTGTTTTGCTGCTTACATTTTCCTCTCCTGTATTTCCTATGAATTGGTAGTTAGATCAAGAGAGGACTGAATAGATTCAAGTGTGTATGTGTGTGTGTGTGTGTGTGTTTGTGTGTTTGTTTGCATTTCAAGATTATTTCATTGGTGGTATTGTATACTTCCAGCAGGAGGCATGTAGTGTCTGGTTGTCTGTGTATATTATTGCGAGTGTTTCTTTGGGATGGATTCCTATAAGTGGACTGATGTTTAAAAGGGTAAATATGTATATTGTTTTGCTAGATATTGTGTTGGCTATTCTAGATTTCATAAAAAGGAGGGCTTTTCTGAGATGATTTTTTCATAACTGATACTTAAATACTAAGAAGCAACACCATATGCAAAAGCTTGGGGTCAGAGCATTTTGTAAGATGGTTAAGCTAAAGTACCGAGGTCTCATGTGATCTCTCTGGCGGAGTTGGAGTTGGCAGTGATGCAAGATGAATCAGAAAGCTGTGCTGGGCCAGACTTTGTTAGGCTTTTCAAACAAGGATAAGAAAATTGGATTTTATACTCAGTTTCATGATAAGCTTTTCTCCATACTAAGTGTCTATGAAAGGGTTTTAAGATGGAGAGTGATGCAATCTGATTTATGATTTTAAAAGATCACCTTGCTGTAGTCATGAGTGGATTATATAGAGAAGCAGTAGAAGTAGGTATACCAGTTACAAAGCTACAGCTTAATCTAAGCAAGAGATGTGATGGCTTGGAGAGGTCCATTGGTAATATAGTTGGAGAAGAGTGGCTGCATTTGGGGTAAAATTTGGAAGTACAACTAACAGAACTCGTTGCTAGATGATGTGTAAAGAAGGAAAGAACAAAAGGAAACAAGAATAGCACTGGGTTTTTGGCTTAAAAAGTTGTGTGGATGTGGAACAATTTACTGAGATGGAAAGACCAGTATGGGAAGGAGGTAAGTTTAAGGGGGGAATTTCATGAGTTATATGCTGGCCTTATTAAATTTGAGGTATGTTTTAAATATCCAAGTATAGGTTCAAATAGGCCATAGGTTATATAAGCCTGGAGGTCAGGGATAAGACAGGGCCGACAGTAACGATTTGGAAGTCATCAGCATGAGATGGTACTTACAACTATTGAGTGTTAAGATGTAGATGGCTTTCTAAGAATCCACGAAATGAGAGACAGTGACCGGAAAATTTACCCAGTCTCTGAAAACCCCACTCTTTAGTTTATGTATATGAAGCTGAATATACTCTGTGTCATATCAGTGTATATATCAGATTTTTAAAGCTGTTTTTAGTAAGTTTATCTTTCTTTGTTACTTACTCTGAAGAAGTGGAAGGTGGGAACAGATGAAATACTGCTGAGTGTGTGGCATTTTGTCGAATCAGGTCAAAGACACTCTTTTCTTTGAAATTGCTATTAATAATTAATATTAATGATGCAAAGATACAAACTACATCTGAAATATATGTATTGGCTTAAGAAAACCTTACCAACATCAGGGATTAGTAGTGTTTAAATTTATGATTTAGTTCTCAAAGAATACTGCCTCAAATTATGTTGCACTAAAATGTTATAAAGCAACTTGGATATAGCACATGGCCACCTTCTTTTTCATTTTCTATTTCTTTCTTTGCAGTCATGTTTTCTATAATGAATGAGATATTTTATAATCTGAAAAGACTCAAGAAATATTATTTTTTTTAAAGGAAGATGGCTACAAAAAAAGAGTTGGCTCCGGTATGAACAGTGTAATTTTCTGACAGATAGTTTTTAGTTGGGCAAACTAGTAGCGTAACTAAATAGATAAAGCCTCCTGTCTGTACCTGAGATGTCATAATAACATAGTTTCTTTCAAACAGTATTTCTATTTTATTATTTTATCCCTGCATCAACAAATATTTTTGAGGTCTCTCCATGTGCCAGGCCTTGTCAAAGCACAGAGATAAAATTTGATATTGATATGCTATTTTCACAAATAGATATCTTATTGAACTAGGCAAAGTCTACTAAAGTAATAGAACTACATTGAAAGATTTTATTTTTAAATTCTTGGAGAAATAAGAAATCTAATCACAATATAGGTGTCTTATTTAAATGATAAAATATAGGGTAGTAGATAACAGTTTGTGTTTTATCACAGGAAAGCATGGTGATAGTCACCTTGTCTCTTACAGACCTGCAGTATTATAGTATGAAGTGCTTGGGCCATTGGGATTGGGTCACATGCTTTATGAAATTTAGCTGTCATTTATCTAATGAGTTAATGAAGTACCTTCCTTAAACTGAAGTAGGAAGAGGGATGTTTACAGAATATAATATGCTACTAACAAGCAGAACAAGTTATAGAATAATATTTATTATTTTGAGGTAGTAATGATATCAGGACCCCTCCCCAGAGCCACTAAAATGAAAAACAGCCTTGAACAATAGCTTTGAAGTAGTGAAGCAGTTTTGTAGTTTAAAACTTCCTGCTAAAGGGGAAAATAATGGGAATAGGGAAAGTCCCTAACGTAGGCATGCACAGAAGTACATCTGGTGTGACCTAGAATTCACCTTTGCTTCATTATACGATCATTGTAATAAATTAGCATTGCAGTTAAGGCTGTACCCATCATGCATCTGATGCCATGACAGTTCTGAAAAGCCCAAACATGGTAAGAAAAGGGGCATCCCCTTAATTCCAGAAAAAAACACCTTCTTTCCATGAAGTGACCATTCAAAATCATGAATATTCCACCCATTAATAGATTAATAGATAAAATTCCCAGCCCCACCATGGGTGGGGCAGCTCTCCCTTGAGCCTGTCTGCTTTCCCTTCTGCGGGTGTACTTTTGCTTGGCAGAAGTTCTTTGGGGCTGACCACTTTTGGCAGCTTACTCTCCCTTTTCAGTGAGCTTACTTTGTTTTCAAGGCTGACCACTCATGGCTGCCTCTTTTCCCTTCTAAAAGTGTACTTTTGCTTTTAATAAAGCTGGCTTGCATACAATAAATTTCTAGGTGTCTGCCTTCAATTCTTTGTTGACCAATGCCAAGAACCGAGGTCCAGGAGTTCCAGGATTCCCCAGAACCAGTAACAATTTGATTACATTTTAATTGTATATGTTTAGATATTTATGTAAGAAAAGTATGGAAGTGTTGCAGGAAGCAACACCTGACGGAGGAAATTGGACGCTCAGACATCTTTGTTGGAGGAAGGAGAATTTATTAGCTGGCAGAGCACATGGGGCTTAACAGCACCAACGCACAAGCTCCCTCCTAGTTATATTTCTTACAATTTATATATCTTTGCAGTGTCCGTGCAAGGGGTACATAATTCCTTTGTCTGAGGTCTTACGTGTACCTCATGACTCAGGATGGGGAGGGAGAGTTTTGAGTGGGGGCTGCGAGGGGTGCCTTTTTCATGAATCTCTCTGCTGTAGGAGATGGGAGCCGTAAGGTCTTTATTTACTAGCTGAACGTTTACATGGGGATTCAAGATCTGTGGGCAGAGCAGTATTTTGGCAGCTTGGTATTCTAATTAAACTGACTGATATCAAAGGACTCCTGGTACTGTTTTTATCCCCTATAGTTTGATGAGAAAACAAATGTCTTTATGACCTTTTGCAGTGATATACTAACATGTCATTCCTATACTCTAAAAATGCTTCAACAGCTACCCTCCAAAATCAGCCCAAGCTTCTCAGCATGGCCTCAAGGCCTTCTTACTGGACTGCCCACTCAGCACTCAGTTTTTACCTGGTATAATGGTCTAAATTCTGAACTCTCAGAGGGCAGGAGGTGTGCCTGTTCTTCTCTGTACCCCCAACCAATCTATGCTGAATGACCTAAAGAACGAGTAACAAGTTGTTCTATGATAATAAATCCCACAGCTCTTTTCTGATCTAATATAACATTTCATTCACATAATTCAGGATTTTTCTACTCTTTAATGTGGATGGTAAAAAAAGGCCACGCAGTAACATGACACACTTAAGAGAGGCCAGCATGGCGAGCCCTACAAACTCAGAGACTGAAAGTAACCACATAGGATGATCTGAACATAAAAATTTCTAACCAAAAACAAGTCATGGCGAGTAGTCACATCCTGAGCCTGCTGCTCTCTTGACAAAGGTCAATCTTTACCTTAAGTGAGCCTGTCTATTGTCCTTTTGCATCTAAGCTAAGGTGCCCTTGGAATGTTAGAGTAATCCCTTTTTTCCAGACCCCTCAGGGCACAACCCACTACTACACCAGAGCACAAGACCACAGAACCCCTCATGGTTATCTTGTCTCTGTATACCATCTCTATATGCTGTAAATGTTAATTTTTAACTCTCCTGTACCCACCAATGTAAAAGAAGTATGTGCCCCTCTGTTTTTTTATCCAATCCGAGAATTTTTCACTTTGCTTTCTCCTGCCCCCTTAATCTGCCACTAGTGAACCCTCCTTACATCTCCTCCTTTGATTCTAATGTATAAAATAAGCTGCAAAACTGCCATTCTCCAGAGCATTTTCTTAATCTGTTGAGATTTTGCTTCCCAGCAATTGTCATCAGTTTGGCTCAAATAAACTCATTAAAATTCTCTACAGGTTTGGACATTTAAGTTGACATTAACAATCATGAACCAACTGATAAAACACTGGCTAGGTGTTGCTACATACATTAACAACTGGTACTATTCCTTGCCTCTGTGTGAAGAAAGAGTAAGGCTGTGCTAAAATATCTGTTTTGCAAGAGGCATTCTGCAAGGCTTGAGCTCTGTAGACAGTTACAGCGCTAGGGATAAGAGAGTTCTAAATCATTTGACAACAAATAATTACTGAGCACTTACTATGCTCAAGGTACAATGCTAGGCAGAGGATACAAAGACAGTATTTCATTTATAAATAGTGTGTTATGAAAGTTTTTCAGTGAGGCAGATGTTTGTAACACGAAACACACTTTCACAAACAAGCAAGCCAACAATGATAGTTAAGATACTCAGCAAGCAAATAAAGGCCTATTCGAACCTAATGAAGCTAAAATATATGTTAATTTACAGGGAATATAACAAAAATATTTTACAAAACTAGCAATGAAAGAAAAGAAGAGATCAATATAATGAAGAAATAGCTTTTATTGATTTAGTTTAAATAAATGTGCTTAATGGAAAGTGAGCTAAACATTTACTGAATCCAGACAGATCCATTACACCACTGAATTGTCAAAACAAAGCTATTAAATTGCTGCTATTATTCTAACTTTAATCTTGAGGAAGTTTAGGCTCAAGGAGGATTTAGTAACCAGTCCTAGGCTCCTTCAGCACCTTTCAGGAATGTAGCAAAGCTGTGCTCTTCCCTCTCCCCCACTTGAGACTCCAGTGTGTGTAGACTATGAGAGATTTCAGCACTCCCCACATAGACACGTGTTCAGGAAATACAAAGTGTTGTGGCGCGAATGATTCTGAGACCCAGGGAGCCAATTGAGATTAATTATGAGCCTTTATTAGCCCGGGGACTGACTCTCTACCCCCGCAGGGTTAGAGATCAGCCCCAGGGTTTGAGAGTGAGGCAGTTATAAAGCCTAGAACAAGCAAGCAGATTACAGAAGCAGAAGTTGGGTATTAGCACAATACATCACCTAGTACCACACCCTGGTTAACAAGTAAGTGGATTATAGAAGCAGACATTGGCCATCTTCATATCTTATACAATACACCTCCTAAACCACACCTAAGCAAGTAGGACAACTTCTGGTATCTAAAGATATTTCTTCCCTGTAGCTGACTTAGCTAGTTGGCTCACTTGAAAATTTTCCACCCTTAACAAAAGGATATGAACAGTATTTCGTTTGCTTCTGCAGAGAGCCCCAGGCATATCACTAGCTTAGGGGTCAATTTGTACTATTAATTTCACATTTTCAGAGCATTTATGTGACCTTGAGGTACTATTGATGCAGAACAGGGCAAATCTCCCCAAGTGGGGGTATTCAAGGTGTACACCCGCCAAGAGTGAGAGTCCTTGACTCTGCGCTGGAAAGAATTTAAGTGTGAGCCAGAGTAAGAGACAAAGAGGAAAGTTTATTAGAGAGAGAATAAAGCTTCACAGAGATGTGGTCTCTCAAAGTCAGAATGAGACCCCGTATGTTTGAGGAATTGGTTTTATATCTGTTTTCCTTTCATGGTATAAATATGCAGTGTTAAAGGCGTGGGGAAGTAGTTCCTGATCTCAGTTGTTAGTGATCTCAGGAGGAATCTTCCGCATGCTGATCAGCTAGTTCCCTGTCTAGCAGCACGTAGCAGGCTCTGAATACAACCTAGTTTAACATTGAGTCAATCTATGTAGTTCTCATGCCACTTTCTTACATTACTCTTAAATTTTAATGACAACCCCTTTTGAGGGATAAGTCCTGGGAGACTTTTTTCTTTTTACCAAGAGCATAGGTAAGGCACAGGCTTCCAAGTGCCATTTTGTGTCAGTGGGTAAATTTTGTCCTATTCGGCCTTTCACTGAAGATAAAAGGGCCTAGTGTTCTGTCCTTTAAACCCAAGTCCTGTCTTTGCCAGAGCTGTGAAAGACCTGGGTGGTCTCTCATCTAAGCCCTAAGGAATCTTACAGATCCAACAGATCAGCTGTGCTCTCAGGAGTATGTTTATCATAACATATTTACTTCTACGTGTTTGTTTTTGGAGGAGTTTGAGGTTATTTTAGCCTGCCATATTGCTAGCTCTCATCAAATATTTTTTTAGAGGTTTATTATTATTATTTTTTAAAACTCTTCCAGTAGAGAAAAATTTTATTTTAATTAATAACAACAAAAAGTGACCTTTTCAAACATGAAATAGTTTAACCCTATTAAACAAGAAAGGATGCCTTCTCCATTTACTGATTTCATTTCAATCATTTGAATTATAAAAGCAATATATATGCTCATTGAAATAATTTGCATAACACAGAAGTATTAAAAAAATTAATAAGCCTTTTCTTTCTCTTCTACCAAATAGAACACTGTTTACAATCTGATACATATCCTTCTAAGAGAGGAGAGGAGGCATCTGAAAAATGCAAAGGGAAGGGCCTACAGAAATGATCCACTCAGCCAGTTATAAATTGACCACACCCTATAGATCTCTAAATGGCCTTTTGGAAACTCTTGTCACACCTGCAAGATAAAAGACCTGTAGATAGATGAGACCAGTGTTCTGGGAATTCCTTTGTTATAACTTTCACTAGGAACTTGAAAGTGCATAGATAGACCTGTTCTTCAAGAAGTTTTTTGGGTCTCCTTGTCATTCCTCAACCTGTAGATTCTGGAGTGAGTGACTGCTTTTCATTTGCCACATCGTACCCATCTGTTTTCTTGAGATTATTCTTTTTTAAAAGTTGTGAGGGAAGAACTTGGTGCTGGTGATAAATTGGGCAGGTGTGGGGGTGGTGGTGGGATCAGAAGGTGTCAAACAGCCATAATATGAGAGAAAATAAAGCATTTTTAGGCAATTCAGGGTTAAGTGTGTTCAAGAATAAAGTCAGGGCAAGTCATCAGTATACTAGAGTGTAGGATGAAATGAAGTAGCCAGAGCAGAGAAGAGAGAGCTGCGTCAGTCAGAGAGTCCTGGGAAGGGGTTGGGGGTGGGTGCAGTCAGGAACTAACTCGTTGGAGAAGGAAATGGTCCGGCAGGGTCAGGCTGCCGCAAAAGTGCTTTCTAAAGTGCTATAAACCATTATGTGAATCTATAGAAAAGTGTTATGTGAAGGCATAGTAATGAACTATGGCATTCATTCTTTAATTTCATTTCCAAACCAAATCTCTGCTTGATGTTTCATTATTTATTATTGCTGAATAAGAAATATTAAAATATCTTCCAAAGCCATTGTCATGAATATAAGATCTTGTCTAAAATCTCTGCTTCAGCGAACTTTTAAATATTAAAAATAAGTTCCTTTGAATTAGTTACTATATACATGGCTCTTCATATAATTCACACCTTATAAACAGTATTTAAATTGAAGTAAAGTTCATTTTTATGACTATTTTGACCTATCAGTAAATTATTTTCATATTTTTTATACATTTGAGTATGTTTAGCACAATTTTTCATCTATGCTTTCTTAAAGATTTTTAAAATTATTTCTATTATTTGCTTTTGTAATTCACCTAAAACTCAGACTCAATTTAATGAATTCTATAAATCATTGGCCTAGTAGAGAAGGTTCTCGTGTTTACTGTAATTAAGTTGGGTTGCTTGTAGTTTATGGTCAGCAGCAGTTATCTCAGTTTTTGTAATGTTTTGCAACAGCCATCTGGAATAGAGCATTTTGCAGAGATCATTGGTTTTTGGCCAGGTCTCAGCTCTGCCGTCAGTAGGGTCATGGTCACTCTGCAATGTTCATTTGTGAGTTTTTCATTTAATATCATTCTGCCCCTCTTTAATATGTGTATGGGTAGGTGTGTCTGTGTGTGAGAGAGAAAGTAAGAGACAGAGAGTCTGTGTGAGTGGTGCATATTTTTTTATTTCCATGATTCTCTACTTAGTAGCAGCATATCTAGAATAGTCAAACAATTTGTTAAGAAAATTTGATTCTGGTGTATTTGAAGAGCCTGCAAAGTTAAGATATCCCTTATTATTAGAAAATTAATCATTTATCATTATGTAATCAGCAAATAGAGAACTTAGTTATAAAATTTCAGGGTTTGTAATATATGGGCTGTCAGGTAGAGTTCAAAACAGAAGCAGTTATCTCACTGCATATGTACTGAATAGGAATTTCTGTAGAGGTGAGATGCATGTATGTATGTGTAGGTGTGTTTAAATGTATATATGTATATCCACAAATATATTTCCTATTTGGCATGATTCTTCGTTTTATATATCCTTATGCAAAATGCATTACAAAGTGGTATTCTTTAAGAATAAAGAATAATAACAGGATCTTTATTCAGCCCTTTACAGAAAATTTACCAACCTCGAATCTCAACTATACTGAAAGACGGAAGCTCACTTTATTTTCCCAGTGAATAAATTTTTCAGTGAATTTTTATGGTTGTCAACTATCTCTGCATTATTATACTAGGAGATAATAATCCCTTGAGAATCTATTAGACTGCCCAAACGAATCTGAATGGAAAGATATTGGTTCAAATATATTATTGTGACCTTAATGCATAGATTATGACATGACACAACACACAGGTACCCAAGAGCCAGCATTGTCATTGAGTAGAAGGAACATTGGCCTGGGAACTCTAGTGCTGTTTTTGTCAGTAACTACTCATATTAGCTCCTAAGCAAATTTTATCATCTTTTATCACTTTCTTCACTCTAAAATACATTTTAGAGTGCATTTAAGTAGGTCTGTAATGTCTCTAACTGTTGTAATGTTTCCACAGGGTGTTACCTACTGTGGAGAGAGTTCAGCAAGCAGTCTTACTATGGCCAATGTGCCTTGGCATGAAGAAGTGGTACGCTTTGTCTGTGAATTGGTGGACCTGATCCCTGACTATGAAATTGCTTGTGAACATGAACATTCCAATTGCCTCCTGATAGCTCACAAAAAGGTAAGAAAAGTATCTCAAATAAGCATTGTTCTCCCACCCTTATCTTCTCGTTTCTTCTTTTTTCACTTAGTTTCTGCTCACTTAATCATGAATCAGCAAATTCCTGCTTATTTGCTAGCTTTCCTAAAACGAACATTAAGAAAATTCTAAATTCTGTCTGTTGGGCTCTTTTCCAAGTAAAATTAACTCTCTTTTCCGTGTAAAATTAACTTTGTTTTTAGTCCTCTTTAGGCACTTGAAGTTCTTTCTGATTTGCGATTGGTGTATGCTAAAAAACAAAAGGAAAACACCCTTGTAATAACCTCTGGTCCTTTACTGAAATAACAAGGGAAAGCTAAAATAGTAAACCACCTCCCTATGATTGTGAGTGTCTCTGTCAGAAGAAATATTAAGATAATTATCAAATTTTAGATCACTTCGAATCTTGGCCTCTGGAGAAATTTTTCTGAGGCTTTGGTTCATGACTCTATTTCCATTTTTCCCCCTTAGTGCTTTTATTAGGCAGAAGTATGTGAATCTAGTGTATTTCTTAAGTAAATAATACTTAGCAAAGGAAAAATTCAGTTCTTGGGAGAGGCAGGCCCATTAAAGTCAGAAGGAAAACTCTCATCAGGAGGCCAGTGATAGAGTAGCTATTATAATGGTATGTCCTTAGGAAAGTATTTACAGAAATAATGTAGCATCTGGATTTCATTCAGAACATTACAAAGTGAGGTACATGATGTGTAGATGGCTTTACAATTGTTGAGGCTAGATGATGGATACGTAGGGGTTCATACTACTCTGCCTAGTTTTCTGTTCAACTTCCACATTAAAAAAAAAAAATGCGTTTTTAAAAAGTGGAAATGGATGAACCTTAAAAACATTCTAGGTGAAAAAAGCCAGACACAAAAGGCCACATATTGTATGATTCCATTTATATGAAATGCCTACCATAGATAAATTCATAGAGATAGGAAATAGATTGGTGGTTGCCAGGGGTTGAGTGAAGAGTACATAGGGAAGTTACTGCTAATAGCTATGAGATTTCTTTTTGGGATGATGAAAATATTCTGGAATTATATGATGGTGTTGGTTGCACAACTCTGACTATATTAAAAACGAGTGAACTGTATACTTTAAAAGGCTGAATTTTATGATATGTGAATTATATCACAGCAAAGGTAGATTAATACCAAAAAGGTAGTAAAGATCAAGGGTGGGCTACCTCTTTTGTAAATGCTTTTTATACAAGTTAAGTCAGGTTTAACTTGCACATGAAAGGTTCACATTTTCCTTCCTCAAAACCAAAATGACTTCCTAAACAGCTTCTTGGGTTAATGACATTTAACAATGTGAAAATCCCTCAATTAAAATTTCTTATGCTCTAATCTCAAAAAAAGTATGAAGTAAAGGCCTTCATACTTTGATTGTAGTTAGATTGTATATAGCTGACCTATGGTCTGTCAGACTTAAATATTTAGAGAGAAGATGTCCTCAGAGCATCAAGGAATAAAGAAATAAAGGCAACCTGGTATTTGAAATGTTAATTAAAGTATGTACAAATATAACTAACTAAAGTAATTTTTTACTTCTCAATTGGAGTAGACATATACAATATTATGTTAGTTTCAGGTACACAACATACTGATTAAATATTTATATAACTTATAAAGTTGTCACCCAGATTAGTTTAGTACCCATCTGACACCATACATAGTTATCACAATATTATTGACTGTATTTACTATGCTGTACATTACATCCCCATGACTGTTTTTATAGCTGGCAATTTGTACATCTTAATCCCTTCCACTTTTTTCACCTGTTCCCCCCATTCCATTCTCATCTGGAAACCGTTGAGATGTTCTTTGTATCTGTGAGTTTGCTTCTGTTTTGTTTGTTTATTTTGGTTTTTAGATTCTGCATATAAGTGAAATTATATGGTATCTGTCTTTCTCTGTTCGACTTATTTCACTTAGCATAATACCCTCTAGGTCCATCCGTGTTACTGCAAATGACAAGATTTCATTCATTGGCTGAGTAATATTGCATTGTATATATTTTATCCATTCATCTATCAATGGACACCTAGGTTACTTCCATTTTGGCTATTGTAAATAATGCTGCAATGGACATAGGGGTGCATATGTCTTTTCTAATTAGTATTTTGGATTTTTTCTAATACCCAGAAGTGAAATTGCTGGGTCATGTTGTAGTTCTGGTTTTAATTTTTTGAGGAACCTCCATACTATTTTCTGTAGTGGCTGTACCAATTTAGAATCTTACCAACAATCTTACCAACCAAAAAGGTTCCCTTTTCTCCACATGCCTGCCAGCACTTATTGTTTAGTGATTTATTGGTAATAGCCATTCTGCCATATCTCATTATGGTTTTAATTTGCATTTCCCTGATGGTTAGTGATATTGAGCATATTTTCATATGACTGTATGGCTATGTGTATGTCCCCTTTGGAGAAGTGTCTATTCAGGTCCTCTGTGCATTTTTTAATTGGATTGCTTTTAGTTTAAGGTTTTTTTGTTTGTTTGTTTGTTTGTTTTGGTGTTAAATTGTATGAATTTCTTATATATTTTGGGTATTAACCTTTAACAGATGTGTCACTGGCAATAGACTTCTCCCATTCAGTAGGTTGTCTTCATTTTGTTGATGGTTTCCTACATCATGCAACATCTCTTTAGTTTGATGTAGTTTCATTGGTTCGTTTTTTCTTTTGTTTTCCTTTCCCAAAGAGACATATCTAAAAAAATATTACTAAGAGCAGCATCAAAGAGTTCACTATCGTAAACTGTAGGTGTTTTATTGTTTCAGGTCTTACATTTAAGTCTTAAATCCATTTCAAGTTTTTTTCTTGTAAATTGTGTAAGAAAGTGATCCAGTTTCATTGTTTTGCATGTCTGTCTAGTTTTCCCACCATCTTTCTTGAAGAGACTGTCTTTAACTCATTGTATATTCTAAACTTCTTTATAATAGATTAATTGACCATATAGGTGTGAGTTTATTTCTGGGTTCTCTCTTCTGTTAACAATGTTAAAATCTATGTGTCTTTTTTTGTGCCAATACCATATACCCTTTTGATCACTATAGCCTTTAGTATAGTTTGATATCAAGTAGCCTGATACCTGCAACTTTGTTCTTCTTTCTCAAGATTGCTATAGCCACTTGGGGTTTTTTGTGGTACCATATAGTTTTAGGATTATTTGTTTCTAGTTCTGTGGAGAATGCCATTGATACTTTGATAGAGATTGCATTGAATCTGTAGATTGCTTTGGGTAGTATGGACATTTTAATGATGTTCATTCTTCCTATTCATGAGCATAGTATATTTTTCCATTTATTTGTATCTTCTTCAGTTTCTTTCTTCAACATCTTATAGTTTTCCAATTGCAAGTCTTTTACCTTTTGGTTAAATTTATTCATGGGCACTTTTTTGATGCCGTTGTAAATGGGATTGTTTCCTTAATTTCTCTTTCTGCTAGTACATTTTTGGTGGAAAAATGAAATCTGTTTCTGAATATTAATTTTGTACCTCCTACTAGTTTTCTGGTAGATTATTTATTGTTTTCTATATATAGCATCATGTCTTCTGAAAATAATGACAGTTTTACTTCTTCCTTACCAATTTGGATGCATTTTATTTCTTTTTCTTATTTAATTGTTGTTAGGACTTTTGATCCAATGTTGAGTGAAAGTGGTAGAAGTGGATATACTTGTCTTGTTCCTAATCTCAAGGAAAATGCTTTTAGCTTTTCACGGTTGAGTATAGTGTTAGCTATAGGTTTGTCATGTATGGACTTTATTATGTAGAAGTATATTTCCTCTATTCCTACTTTGCTGAGAGTTTTATTTTTGTCATAAATGGATGCTGGATTTTGTCAAATGCTTTTTCTGTATCTATTGCTATGATCATATGATTTTTATTCTTCATTTTGTTTATGTGCTATATCACATTAATTGATTTGCAAGTACAAAGCAAACTTGCATCCCATGAATAAATCCCACTTAATTATGGTGTATGATCTTTTTAATGTATTGCTGAATTTAGTGTGCTAATATTTTGTTGAAGATTTTTGCATCTATGTTCTTCAGGGATATTGGCCAATAATTTTCTGGGTGTTTTTTTTTTTTTTTTTTGTAGTATCATTGTCTGGTTTTGGAATCAGGGTAATGCTGGCCTCATAAAAATGAGCCATCCCTGCTCTTCAGTTTTTTGGAATAGTTTGAGAAAGATAGGTGTTAATTCTTTGAAAATTTGGTAAAATTCATCTATAGCCATCTGGTCCAGGACTTTTGTTTATAGGGAGATTTTTCGATCACTGATTCAATTTTGTTAGTAGTTATCGGTCTGTCAGATTTTTTTCTTCTTGGTTTGGTCTTGGAGATCATATGTTTGTAGGAATTTATCCATTTCTTCCAGGTTGTCCAATGTGTTGGCATATGATTGTTCATATTATTTTCTTATAATCCTTTGTATTTCACTGGTGTCACTTGTCACTTCTCTTTTATTTATGATTTTATTATTTGGATGCTTTTTCTTGATGAGTCTGGCTAAAAGTTTGCTAATTTTATATTTTCAAAGGACTAGCTCTTGGTTTTATTGATCTTTTGTATGTTTTTTAGACTATTTCTACTCTGATATTTATTATTGCCTCCGTTCTACTTACTTTGAGCTTTGTTTATTCTTCTTTTTCTAGTTCTTTGGTTGTAAGATTAGGCTATTTGTTTGAGATTTTTCTTGTTTTCTGAGGTTGGCCTGTATTGCTATGAGTTTCCCTCCTAAGACTGCTTTAGCTGCATCCCGTAGTTTTGGTGCCATTGTGTTTTCGTTATCATTTGTCTCAGTGTATCTTTTGACTTCTTCCTTGATGTCCTTGTTAACTCATTTATTGTTTAGTAGCATGTTATTGAGTGTCTATGTGTTTGTCTGTTTGTTTGTTTTTTTTAGTTTTCTTTTTGTAATTGTTTGCTGGTTTTATACCATTGCGATCAAAGAAGATGCTTGATATGATTTCAATGTTCTTAAATTTATTGAGACTTGTTAGTGGCCTAATGTGTGGTCTATCCTGTAAAATGTTCTATATGCTTGTGAAAAGAACATATATTCTGCTTTGGGGTGAAATGTTCTAAAAATATCGATTAAATCCATCTGCTCTAGTATGTCATTTAAGGCCATTGTTTTCTTGTTGATATTCTGTCTAGATGATCTATCCATTGATGTCAGTGAGATGTTAAAATCCCCTACTATTCCTATTACTTACTATTGCCAGTCTCTCTCTTTATGTGGGTCAGTATTTGTTTTACATATATAGGTGCCCATACCTGGGTGCATAAATGTTTAAAACGTTTATATTGTCTTACTGGATTTGTCCCTTCATCATTATGAAATGACCTTGTTTGTCTCTTGTTATAGCCTTTGTTTTAAAGTCTATTTTGTCTGGTGTAAGTATCGATACCACAGCTTCTTTGTTGTTGTTTCCATCTGCCTGAAATACCTTTTTTCATCTCTTTACTTTCAGACTGTGTGTGTCTTTTGGTCTGAAGTGGGTCTCTTGTAGGCAACATATGTATGGTTGTTGTCTTATTATCTATTTAGCCACCCTCTGTGTTTTGATTTAATTCATTTACATTTAAAGTAATTATTGATGAGTATGTAGTTATTGCCATTATATTATTCATATTTTTGATTCTTCTTCTTCTCTATCTCCACTCCCTCCTTCCCTCCCTGCTCTTCCTCTTCCCCCTCTCTCTCCCTTTCCTTATCATCTTCCTTCTCTTCCTCCTCCACCACCACCTTCTTGTCCCTTTAACATTTCTTGTAATACTGGTTTAGTAGTGGTGAACTCCTTTAGCTCTTTCTTGTCTGGGAAGATCTTTATCTGTCCTTAGAGTCTAAATGATAGCCTTGCTGGGTAGAATAATCTTGGATTTTAAGTCCTTTTTGTCACTTGGAATATTTCATGCCAATCCTCATAAGTACCTGCTTTTTCATGATGCTTTTAAGATTCTCTTTGTCTTTAACCTTTGGTATTTTAATTATGATGTGTTTTGGTGTGGGTGTCTTTGAGTTTATCTTCTTTGTGACTCTGCATTTCTTGGATTTGTATGTGTATTTTCTTTGCCAGTTCAGGGAAGATTTTCATCATTACTTTAAATAGGTGTCCAGTCTCTTACACTCTCTCTTCTCCTTCTGGTACTCCTATGATGTGAACGTTGGTACGCTTGATGCTATCCCAGAGGTCCCTTAAACTGTCCTTATTAAAAAAAATTTTTTTTTCAATTTGCTGTTCTGATCGGGTATTCTCCGCTAACTTCTGTTCTAGATCACTGATCAATCCTGCTTCATCTAATCTACTATTGATTCTTTCTAATATATTCTTCATTTCAGTTATTGTATTCTTCATTTCTGACTGGTTCTTTTTTATGGTTTCTATTGCCATTTTTGTTTCCTATGTCTTTGTTAAAGCTTTCACTGAGTTCCTCCACTCTTCCCCTAAGTTAATTGAATATCCTTATAACCAGTGTTTTGAACTCTGCATCTAGTAGATTTTATGTCTTTTAATTTTCTTTTTTTTGGAACTTTATCTTGTTCTCTCATATGTGCCATGTTTCTTTGTCTCCTCATTTGACTACCTCCTTTTGTTTGTTGCTATGTATTAGGTAGCCCTGCTACATCTCTTGGTCTTGGCAACGTGGCCTTATATAGTATGTGTCCTGTGAGGCTCAGGGGTGCAGTCTCCCTGGTCATTTGAGCCAGGTGCTCCAGTGATGTCCCTTGTGTGGGTTTTGTGTTCCCTCCTGTTATATTTGAGCCTTGATTGCTGTTTTGATGTCATTGTGGAGGTCGACCCTCCAACCTACTGCCTGTGAGGAATGACCTTGATTATTGCGGATGAGCTGTTCAGCAAGGGCTGAGCTCCACGGAGTGGGATTTGCTTTAGCGGGGCCCTGGTGCCTGCCCAGTTGACCTTTTGGGTATGTCATCTATGGTTCTGATTGGGTGGTGCTCTGGTATGGTCTCAAGCTGGCCACCGGGTGTGTTGGTTCTGACTCCCTTTGGGAGGGGCTCCAGTGCATACCAAGTTCAGCCATTTTCTGTGCCCTGGCTGGTAATAGCTAGAAAGTGATCTGCAGATGGTTTCCGCCTTTGTTGAGCTTGGAAGTGCCTGGGAGAGGCTAAGCTGGGAACCAAGGCCAGCTGCCACTAGTACAGGGCCTGGGACTGCTTAGCAAAAGGTATGGGGCATATGGAGGCCAGATGCTGCTTTCTTGGAGTTTCTGAACTTTTGAGAGATTTTAGGAAAGTCTGCAGCATGAACTGAGGCCAGCCGTTTTTGTAGAACTGCAGCTGAAAGAGGTTCCACTAATCTTGATTTGGGTGGGACAGCATCTCAGGGAATCACCAAAGTAGGGTGAACCATGTTACGCAATTTAGTGGAGCATTCAGATTGGTGCCCATGTGTGCCTGCTGGCTGGGTGAACGGAGGGCTCAAAAAACAGTGGCACCTACTAGCACTTCTGTCTGGAAAGATCTGCCCCTTCAGCCCTTACCCTGAAGCCAGGCTATTCAGTTCCTCCCGATATGTCCCTGGCACTTTTCAAGCTGTTGCCTCAGTGCTGGAGCTCAGAACAAGTGAGTTAGTGCATGGTTTCTTTCAGATCTGCAGAGCCTAGATCTCCAGCAGCCCTCCACTCAGACATTCAGTCATAATTCCCACTGGTTTTCACACCCAGAAGTTATGCAGACTTCTCTTTCTGACACAGGAGCCCTGAATTAGGGAGCCTGGTGGGGGGCTGGGACTCCTTGCTACTCAGGGGGACCTCCACAGCCAAGATATTCCTCTCGTTTCTTAAACACTATACCGTGGCTGTGGGACCTGCCAGTTCTGCATCTTTGCCTCTGCTACTAGTATTGTTATCCTTATATCCTTAGTTATGGGGATTCTGTTCAGCTAGTCTTCAGGCATTTCTCCATGATGGTTGTAATTTTGACGTAGTCATAGGACGAAGTAAATTGCTATTTTCTTAAGTAAATCTTAATTAAAGCCAATAAACTGAATTTTATTTTCTAGCTTTTTATTCATTATTACCTATTTAGGTAAGATAATGCCTTTAAACAATTATTTGATTGAAGAGGCAGTGCTCTGAAAATAATCCTGACAATGATGATAAAGTTCTCTCTTCCTCCATTAAGTCTGTTATTCACCCCATAGCCAAAGAAATCTCCATAGAATGTAGATCTCTGCTGCTTAGATGCCTTGGATGACCTCCCATTGCTTTTAACATGAAAATCAAAATCCTTAATGTGGTCCTCAGGGCCCTACATGATCAGCCTCTATCTATCTCTTCAATTTCTAAAACAGCTTTCCCCTCTCTTTTTGAACTTCTTTCATTTTTTCAGATATAGTAGGTCTTATATTTCCTCCAATTAAGTGGGAATTATAAACTCTTCCATATTTTTTTAGTGATCGCAGTAGCAATTACTCCATGAGTCCTTGACTAACCAAAGTCTAATGGTAAAGCACACTTTTACCCTCTGGCTGTGCACAGCAAAACTTTAGAACACAAACTCCATTTTGCCCACTCCAACTCACACGATGTTATTGTTGTATGTATAAGGGCAATATTGTTATTGCTATATGTAGTCAGTATTCATTTAGATTTATGTGCATTTTTAACAGTATTTTGCTCCACATTCCTTTCTATATTTTTAAAAATTTATTTATTTTAATTAGTTTCAAGAATACAATACATCGGTTAGACATCTATATAGTTCATAAAACAATCCCCCCAATTGCTCCCTTCCTCCTCTGACCCTCCACCTAGCCAATGTATTAATGCTAACTGCATTCCTTATCCCCGTAACCCTCCATCAGCTACTAATTTGTACTTCTTTAACCCTTCACCCTAAATCCCCCATCTCCTCTATCACCAAATTGTCCACTATATTTGTGAGTCTGTTTGTGATTAGTTTGTTCTTTTTATTCCTTAGATTCCGCATATAAGTGAAATCATGCAGTGTGTATCTTGCTCTCTGTGACTTAAATACCTTCTAGATCCATCAAAGCACTATCTTTTTCCATCCCTTTTCCTTTAGTCTCTGTGTGTCTTTTAATCTGAAATGAGTCTCTTGTAGGCAGCATATGTAGGCGTCTTTTTTTCTTATCCATTCAGTCACTCTATCTTTTGTTTGGAGCACTTAATTCTTTTCCATTTGAGGTACTTCTTGGTAGGAATGTAGTTATTACCATTCTTTATTCCTGTTTTTGATACATGTTGTTTTCTTCTTAAAGAAGTCCCTCCAACATTTGCTGTAATACTGGCTTGGTGATGATAAATTCCTTTAGCTTATTTTTGTCTGGGAAACTATTTATCTGTCCTTCGACTCTAAATGATAGCTTTGCTGGATAAAGTATTCTTGATTGTAGATTGTGGGTCTTCATCCTGTCGAATATTTTCTTACCAAGCCCTTCTTTCCTGCATAGTTTCTTTTGAGACAGGTAACTATCTGCTTTTCTCTTGCTGCTTTTAATATTCTTTCTTTGTATTTTAACCTTTAACATTTTAATTATGATGTGTCTTGGCATGGGCCTCTTTGGATCCCTAGTTTTTGGAGTTCTCTGAGCTTCCTGGGGTTTTATGTCCATTTCCTTCACCAGGTTAGGGAAGTTTTCCATCATTATTTCTTCAAACAGCTGTTCAACATCTTGATTTTCTTCAGTTACACCTATCAGATGAATATTTAGACCCTTAATAGTGTCCCATATGCTCCTTAAATTATTTTTATAGTCTTGGCATCTTATCTCTTGCCATTCTGATTGTGTGTCCTTGGCTTTACTGTCCTCTAAGTAGGTCGTTTGATCTTTTTCTTTATTCACTTTATTTATTCCTTTGTTTATTTCACTTAATATACTTCTCATCTCAGATAATGTGTTCTTCATTTCTGACTGGTTCCCTCTTATAATTTCCATTTCCATTTTTATGTTTTTTTAATCTCTTTGTTGAAGTTCTCACTGAATTTATCTACACTTCCCACAAGTTCATTAAGTGTCTTTATAACCAGTGTTTTGAAATCTTGCATCTGTTAGATTACTTGACTCCATTATTTTTGGATCTCTGTTCTGTTCTCTTGTATGGTTTCTGCTTCTTTGTCTTCCCATTTGGCTGCATTTCCTTGTCAGTTTCTATGGACTAAGCAAAGCTCCTAAGTGTCCTGGTCTTATTAGTGTGGATTTGTGAAGTAATTGTCCAGTGGCACAGTCCTGAGAGAGATTCAGCTGCAGGCCAAATTTAGCCCCAGCCTGTGTCCTGCTTTGGGTCCACCTGTTAAGATTCAGCAAGCAATCCACAGATGCTGTGCTTATAGTTACCTCAAAAGGCCACACCAGAAACCAAGGCCAGCTGCCTCCAGTGTGAGTCTAGGTGTGCTCAGCAAGGAGCACCTGACGTGCTGAAGAAATACCTGAATGTGGCTTGGTGGGGCCGCTGAGTTGGGGGAGGCAGAACTTCAGGGAATCTTATGGGCGGAGCGACCTCTGTTATCCAGTTTGATGAAATCTCAGCTATGGCAGTTCTGTGGCTGCACATTGGC
The DNA here is from genome assembly GCF_000325575.1 of Pteropus alecto. Classification (NCBI taxonomy): domain Eukaryota; kingdom Metazoa; phylum Chordata; class Mammalia; order Chiroptera; family Pteropodidae; genus Pteropus; species Pteropus alecto. The sequence goes on from NW_006441386.1 coordinate 1,337,873, forward strand.
AGGGGCGGGTCGGGGGAGGAGGCTAAACAGGGAATAGTGGATACTACCAGTACTTCAGACAAAGGGATTCTCGCTCAGGCCCTCACTCTGACAATATCTCCCTGTAAGTTCCTGGTGCCACCTGTGCACAGCCAAATCGGCACTGGTGCTCAGAGCAAACAGATTTGTCATCGCAAAACTCAGTTCATGGACGTGGCCCCTTTAAGAGGTGTCTGCCTCTGCCGCAGCCTCCGTCTCACTCAGCTGCTAGAGACCTGGCAGCCCCACGTCCTCGCCCCATCCTACCTTCTGCCATTTCAGGGTGATTTCCTGGACTTCTCCCTAGTTATATGGCTTGTTCATCCCAGGTGATTTTTCCTTGCTGCTGCTCTTTGTTTCCGTCACAACTTTGATTTGGTCGCCAGAGGGATGAACAGCTTCTATCATCTACGCCATTTTTTTCTCCTCCTTTTTATATTTTTGACCCTGTGTCTGGGATTTTTTTCTCTTTGCTCAAAAAACACCTTTTAAAATTTCCTTTAAGGGGGTCTGCTAATGGCAAACTCGGTTTTTGTTTATCTGAAAATGTATATTTTGGCTGGATATAAAATTCTAGATTGACATTTATTTCAACACCATAAAGATATTTCCCTGTCTTTTAAATTCCTATGATAAAACGTCAGCTTTGGTTTTTTCAAGGTAATCTGCCATTAATCCCCCTTTGGCTTTTTTTCCTCCCCCTTTGGTTTCATGCTCTGATGTGTCTGGTGGACTTCTTTTGTTGTTGTTGTTGTTGTTGTTTTGTTTTTAATTCTTTGGGCTTCATAACTTTGTCAATTGATACTTCTCATCAATTCTTAAAATTTTTCTCTTCTTTCATTGCATTAAATATTTCTTTTTCCCCATTATCTCTTTTCTGCTGAACTCTAGTTAAACATGTTAAACTTAACTGTATTTTTTGTCTTGCCTTGTTTGTAATTTTTATTATCTCTTCATACTTTATTTTGAACAATTTCTTTTGACTTGTATTCCCTATTCACTAATTTTTGCTTCGGCTCTGTCTGATATGCTATTAAATTCAACCATCAATTTCTTATTTTTGGATGTTTTGTTTTTTTTTGAAATATGATATGTCACTTTTTGTCATTTCCAGTTCCCTGCTGA
>NW_006441386.1:1339027-1356080 GCF_000325575.1 Pteropus alecto
GGCTTTTAGCTCTCGAATATTGGAAATACAGCTGTTGTATTTTTTGTGTTTGATAATTCCAATATCTACATTCTCTTTGAATTGCTTTCTTTTATCTGTTGTGTCTGCTGGTTCTCATTTATGTTGTCTCCTTCTGTGCCTTGTTATCTGATTGTGTTGTGGACATTGTATTTAGAAAATTATTCATAAAAGTAATATGACATCTAGGATCAGAATATTTCTTCTGAGATTTTAAAGATATATGATTTAATCTCATTTTTTTTCATATGAAAACTGAGGTCATAATGGTGAAGATACTTGATTAAGGTCTCATAACATGACACTTGATAATTGAGACCAAATTTAGACCCAAAGCCTCTGGCATCTAGTCCATTGGTCTTTTTTTTACTACAGGGGGAATTTTGTTAAATGGGAGAGTGGAGAGTGGTAGACTTGGAAAAGTATAAAATTAAGGCTGCTGAAGAGTGGGAAGATTCAAACATGAATCCCTGGTTTCTGACTTGGATAAGTGATGGTAGTGATGATTTCTTTCACTGAGGTAATATTATTTGTGTATTTGTTTTTTGTTTGTTTTTTTTGTTTGTTTTGTTTTAAGACATGTGAGTAGAGAGTGAATAAGTATACTCTGTGATACAGGCAAGATTCCAGTAGGATATAGATATCAGATTATAGAAGTTCTCAAATTTTCTCATTCATAGTACACTAGTACCTTAGTTATTTTTTTGTCAAAAACTGTAGGTCGAAAGAAATACCTAAAAGTTCCATCTATTCTGATGTAATTGAAAGAAATATAGCATAACCTAATGTTGAAACTGTAAGCAACCTCAAGCTAGTAGTTTACATCATGCTCAACAGATGTCCAGGATCACTGTATTTTCCTTCAGAGTTTAAAATATCCCAGTTTGCACTCTATACTCACAGTTTGGGAACCATGGCTATAAGGAAACAATACAGAAATGAAATAGAAATCTGGTGCTTCTTTTCCTTTTCATTATAGATATCACGGTATGCACACCTCATAACTTTTTAGTCACTTCCTACTTTCTTTTTTATAGTAATGTCTAGTGAAAGAAATGAAAATATAGTACAACTTCTTATGAAATAGTCACTTCTCATACCTGTTACATTGGCTTTTTCTTTTGGCTCACAAGCTGGGAAAGATCACCTGAAACCAGAGAGGTCAGTTATCAAACAACTGTTTATCATTTCCTACTTCTTCAGGAGATTGCTCAATTTGTGCAAGTGTCCTCAGGGCTTCTGAATGGGAGTATAAGCTGCATTTACACTGAAAGACTGCTTTCCTATTACTATATGAGAAGACAGTCATAAACTGAATACCAAGTCTTTTTATTTTGAAATAATTGCAGGTTCGTGGGAAGCTGCTAAATTAGTACAGAAAGGTCTCATGTACCTTTCACCCAGTTTTCCCCAGTGATAGCATTTTATATAACTATAGTACATTATCGCAACCAGGAACTATATTAGTGCAATAAGTAGACCTTATTCAGATATTACCAATATAATCCTGTGCCATTTTATTACATGTATTACATGTATTACATATTATTATTACATGTATTACATATTATTATTACATACATTATTACATATAAGCACCACCACAATCAGGTTAAAAACTATTCTATAACCACAAAAATCTTTCTCATGATACTCCTTTATAGTCAAACCCACCTTCCATTCCCAACTATCTCTAGCCCTGGCAATCACTAATCAGTTTGTTCTCTATCTGTATAATTTTATCTTGAGAATCAGATATAAACAGAACCATAAAATATGTGACTTTGTGATTAGCTTTTTTTCACTCAGCATAATGCCCTTGAGGTCCATCCAACTTGTTTCATGTGTCAATAGTTTGTTTCTTTTAATTGCTGAGTAGTATTCCATGGTATGGATATACCACAGTTAAACCATTTACCTTTTGAGGATATTTTGTTTTTATCCTTCCCCCCGGCCCTGTTTTGAGCTATTACAAATAAAGCTGCTTTGAATTTCCTTGTACAGGTTTTTGTGTAGACATAAGTTTTTATTTCTCGGAGATAAATGCCCAGGGGTACAATTTTTCAGGTCATATAATAAGTGTATGTTTTTGAGATTTTTTTTTTTTAAGAAACTACCAAACTCTTTTACAGAGTGGCCATTCTCTTTTGCATTCCTACCAGCAGTGTATGAAAAATTCAGTTTCTCCATAACCTAACAATTTTTAAAGTTAGCTGTTCTAATCAGTTTGTAGAACCTCATTGGGTTTTAATTTGCATTTCACAAACATGATCTCTCTATTTATTTAGATCTCTGACTTCTTTAATGAGCATTTTATAGTTTTCAACATACAAGTCATAACATGCTTTATTAAATTTATACCTAAGTATTTTTCTTTTTTAGCAATTATAAGTGGTACTATATTTTTAATTGCAGTTTCACATGTTCATTGCAGTATATAGAAATATTAATTTTGGTATGTTGCTATTGTATCCTGCCACCTTACTGAACTCACTTATTAATTCTAGGAGGAGTCTTTTTTGTAGATTTCATGGGATGTTGTACATTGATCATTATGTCATCTGCAAATGGGGACAGTTTTATTCCTTCCTTTCCAATCTTCATCCTTTTAATTTCCTTTACTTAATTACATTGACTAAGTCTTCCAGTACTTTATTGAATAAGAATGGTGGTTTTGGACATCCTTACTTTTTTCCTGATCTTAGGGAGAAAGTACTTAGCCTTTTGTTTAATATGATATTAGTTGTAGGTTTTAGTACATGTTGTTTTCCATATTGAGGAAGTTTCCCTATATACCTAGTTTTTTGAGGGTTTTTATTATGAATGGATATTGGATTAAGGCAAATGCTTTTTCTCAGTTGACATGAGCATGTGATTTTTCTTCTTTTGTCTGTTAATATAATGAATTACATGGATGTTTTATTATGGAACCATCATTTCATTCCTGGTATAAACTCCACTTGGTCATAGTGTGTATTTCTTTCTTTCTTTCTTTTTTTTTTTTTCATGTATCCTTGAATTCTGTTTACTAATCTTTTGTTAAAGATTTTTACCTCTTCATTTATGAAGAATTTTGACCTGAAATTTTTGTTGTTGTTTGTTTGTTTTGGTACTGTCTTTCTGTGGTTTTGGTATCAGAGTAACACTGGTCTCACCAAATAGGTTGGAAATGTTTCCTCTTCTGTTTTCTGGGAGGGAATGCATAGAGTTGGTGTTAGCTTTCTAAGTGTTTAGTAGAATTCTCCATTGAAACTGGGCTTATAGATGTCTTTTGGGGGGATTTTTTAAATTATGAATTTAATTTCTTTAATAGTTATAAGACTATTCAAATTATCTTTCATCTCAGTTGAGTTGTGGTAGTTTGTGCTTTTCAAGGAATTTTGATCCATTTCGTCTAGGTTGTCAAATTTATGTGAGTAAATTGTTTATAATGTTACCTCATTTTCCTTTTACTGTCTGCACAACATTCGATTTCATTTCTGATTTGTGTCTTTTCTGTTTTGTCTTTGTTAGTCTTTCTAGAGGTTTGCTGATTTTATTGGTCTTTTTGAAGAACCAGCTTTTTGTTTAATTGATTTTCTGTTTTTCAGATTTCAGCTTCATTGATTTCTGCCATTCTTTTTATTAAGGCTTTTATCTGTTTACTTTGCATTTCTTTTTTTCTTCTTTTCCTGGTCTCTTAAGAGGAGACTTAGATTATTAACTCTTCTTTTCTAATGTAAGCATGTAATGCTATAAATATTCCTCTTTGGCCTATGGATTATTTAGCACTTTATTGTTTAGTTTTCTAGTGTTTGGAGATTTCTTGTTGTGTTTCTGTTATTGCTTTCTAGTTTGATTCTGTCATAGTCAGAGAATATACTCTATATGATCTCCGTTCTTTTTAATTTGTCGATACTTGTTTTATGGGCCAGGACGTGGTCAGTCTTGGTAAATGTTTTGTGTGTGCTTGCTGAGAGTAAGTATTCTACTACTTAGGAGTGAGTGTTAAATGTTTATTTCAACTTGTTGGTTGGTGGTGGTGTTGAGTTCTTCTGTATTCTTGCTGATTATCTGTATAGTTCTATCCGATATTGAGTGAGAAGTGTTGAAGTCTCCAACTGTAATTGTGAGTTTCTCTGTGTCTCCTTTCAGTTCCATTATTTTTTTTGCTTCACATATTTTGCAACTGTGTTGTTTGGAGCATACATATTCAGGATTTCTATATCTTCTTGATGTATTTGACCCTTTTTTTATATAATGTCTCTCTCTGTCCCTAGTACTTTGCTTTGGAGTCTACTTTATCTGATAATAATATAGCCACTTGTGCTTTCTCTTGATTGCTTTTTGTGTGATATATCACTTTCTATCCTTTTACTTTCTACCAACTTATGTATTTGAACTGAATTTCTTAGAGATAATATATAGTTATGTCATGCTTTCTTAATGTATCTGTTTATCTATTTTAGAATTCCATTTTGACTTAATCTATAGCATTGTTGAGTGTACCTGTTTATAGACTTTTTAGTAGTCCTTCTAGGTATTACATTACACGTATATATCACAGTCTACCAGTGTCAGCATTTTAGTAGTTTGAGTGAAATGTAAATTTCACTCAATTTTCACCCATTTGCCATTGAACCCTTATCTCCCTTTAAAGTCCCTTACCCTCCCTCAATTATAATGTCTTAAATACTTCCTGCATGTACATTGAAAATCATATCAGATAATGTTATAATTTTTGCTTTAACCATAAAATGTGATTTAGAAAACTCAAATGAAAAACTTTTTTACCCATATTTTTACTCTTTCTGTTGCTCTTTCTTCTTTCCTCATGTTCCAAATTCCCTTTTGAATCTTCTCCATTTGCCTGAAGAGCTTCCTTCAGAGATTTTTTAGAGCAGTGTGATGTAACCAAGTTTTCTTAGTTTTCCTTAATCTGACAGTTTCTTGGTTTTCTTTTAATTTCTGTGGGATAGTTTAACTGTTAAGAATTCTAGATCAGTGGTTCTTTCAGTACTTTCTTTTGGCTTTTTGAAGGTAATGATTAAAAAAAAAAATCTCATTATTTGTTTTTCTCCTGTAAGTACAGTGGTGTTTCTCTCTCACTGCTTTTTTCAGATTTTTACTTTTCCAATCTTTAGTTTTCAGAAGTTTGATTATGATATGTTACGATTTGGATATCTTTTCTGTTTGAGGTATGCTCAGCTTCTTAAATCTATAGGTTTGTATCTTTTACACATTTGGGAAATTTTTAGCCATTGTCCCTTCAAATACATTTTTTCAGCCTTACTCTCTTTCCCCTCTCTCTCTGGAACTTTGTAACATAATGTTAGATCTTTTGTTATGGATTCATAGGTCTCCATGGCTTTGTTTGTCTTTGTCTCTTTATTGTTAAGATTAGGCACTTTCTGTTATTCTAACTTCTAATTCACTGATTCTTCTGTTTTCCCATTTGCCATTGAACCCAACCATTGAATTTTATTATCTTGGTTATTGTATTTTTTAATTCTAGAATTTCTATTTGGTTCTTTTTTTAATTTAACTTTGTCTTTTATTTGTTTCAAGTGTTTGTAATTGCCTATTGAAGGATATTTATGATGGCTGCTTTAAAATCCATATCAGATAATTCCAACATATGCATCATCTTGATGTTGGTGTTAGATTGCCTTTTTCATTCAAGTTGAGATTTTCCTGTTTCTTGGTATGACAAATGCTTTTATATGTATCCTAAACATTTTGGGTATTAGGCTATGAGGCTCTAGATCTTACTTAAATACTCCATTTTAACAGGCCTCTTCACACTATATCAGTGGGGATAGGTGTGGGAGGGCATCACTTCATTACATAGCCAGTTAGATGTAGAAGTCCAGCTTCCCCACTTAGCTTCCACTGACCTGTTTGGGGAGGGGTACCTTGTTGCTGCTAAGTAGAGGTGGAAGTTTAGGGTCTTCTCGCAGCTGCCTCTGATACCTCTCTAACTCCTAATGAGGACTACCACATTAGTTCTTCCAAGTGACATTGTAGGGTGGACTTTGGGGCCTCCTTGCCCCTGGACAGTGGTGAAAATCCTGGCTCTCCACTAAGCTTCCTCTGACACTGCTCTAGTGTGGATGGAGAGAAGACCTGTTCCTGCTGGATAGAGGTCAAAGTCCAGGCTCCCTGCAGGATTTCCACTGACACCACAGGCAGGGCTGGGATGATGGGCTTTTTCCACTCTGCCTTCTAGGACACCTCCCTAACAGCAAAATAGGGAAGATACAGCTCAGTACAGCTGGACAAAGGTGGAAGTTTGAGGTTGCCCACTCAGTGTTTACTGACTGAGGTGACAATGAGGCCAGTTTTTCTCATGGCCTAGAGTGGTTATTGTCTAAAAGTTTTCTGTCTTACTATGCTGCTCTTTTCCTGGTCCTTGGTGTAGAGAGAGCAGGCTTTTTTGGGGGCTTCTTTTGTAATGGTTTGTGCTCATTGATTTTTCTGGGTTGCAGGCGTCAACCAAGCTTCTAGATTCCAGCACCCAGTCCAGGATATATGATCCAAAAATAAAACTCAGAGAACTAACCAATATATTGTCCCTTAGGTCCTGAGGTCCCTAACCAATCTGCTTTCTTATCTCTACCTTTCAGAATCTTCTTATGTTTGTTTTATACATAACATCTCAGGTTTTTAGCTGTACTTAGTGGAAAAATGGGGAGACGTGCATCGACTCCATCTTGTCCAGAACAAGAAGTCATAACTACATAGTTTTGACATTTATAGTTTTTGGTTTACTATCTCCCCAGTGAACAATAATGCCAGTCCCCGTCGCACTGTTTGTTATTAGTAAACTATTTTCATGTAAACTCATTTTTTTTTTAAATTTATGTAAGAAGTTTCACCCAGTATGATTGCAAGGCAGCCCCTGTAGTATTACTGGAAAATCAGGTCCTATTTAATAAGTAGACCAACAGCCTACAGATGAGTGCCTTTTTAAGGAATATAACCAAAAGACAAACAAAAGAAATGGAAAAAAAAAATCTACAGACTTGAATCTACAAAACAGATCATGTAATCCATAAATAAATAAGAATAAGTATTGACTATTCAGCATCCTCATTGTTTATGCTGCCAATCCCAAATTTACTGTTGCTCTGCTGTATTTTTTCAAACACATGACATCACACAGAGCATTTAAGAGAAAAATCTAAATATTTGATTTGTAATGGCCTTCACAATTGGATCCTTTTCAACTTCACTGTATTCCTACTCTCCGAGCTTTTGCAAGGCTCTATCTTGTTGCTTCTTTCCTCTGTGCATTTGCCCAAAATATCTCTTCTGCCAGAAATGTGCTGATCACCTCACCACATCACAATTTACCTGGTGAATCTCTACTCCTTAAAGATGTAGATCAAACATCTCCAGAGTGGGGGCCACTTCTCTCAAATCTGCATGCACATATATAAGGCTGCCTTCTCTAAGAAGGTATCGGTTTCCAGAACACAAGGACTGTCATCCCCGACACTTCCTAGAGTACCTAGTACATATTAAATCCTCTCTCAGTATTTGTTTGGTGAATTAACAACCTTTTCACCTTTATCTACTTTCCTTTTTCATTGTCTTACCTTCTGAAATCAAATACATTGTTCCATCTTGCTATTTTGGTGTACTTACTTACCTCTTCCTTATCATTCATTTGTTCAATATTTATTCTACTGAGTTTGCTATTTTAAAGGTCATCAATGATTTGCTCGTTGTTAAATCCAGTTGTTTTGTCATTCACCATTCCTCTCTGGTTTTTTTTGCAGCAGGAAATTGATATCTACCTATGCTTGTTGAAAGTCTTTCCTATCCACAGTACTGTACTTTTCTGATTCTAGTTAAGTTAGCTAGCAGAAGTAAGAGCACTGCTGAGTAGTAGAGCATTGAAAATCCCTCAACTGTGGCATTTTTTTCCTTTCCTCATTTCATAAATTTGAAATTCCATCTGAGTCAGAATACTATATAGCCCCAAATGTAAGGTAAATCTTAAACGAAAAAAATTCTAGGGAGATCCCAAGTATTGGTTGAATATTTACATTTAAATGACATTTAAATATACTGCATTAAATTTCTAAGATTTTCACAACATGAAATAGCTTCTGGAGAGTCCATTATAATTATATTACCCTATTCATACCTAGAATACTCCGCGGTCATTTGCAGTGCAGTGATTTTGTCATTGCCATATGCTGCACCACATGCAAAGCATTTCTTAATTATTATAGTGAATATATATTGAAACAGGTGATTATTTTTTAGAACAATTTTGTTGTTTAGAAGTGATATTTAGATAAAGTTCCTGCCATTGGTAAGAGGCAAGCTCCTTAGTGGGTGGGAAGGTATAGGAATAGAACATTCAGTGAGTTTCTCTGACGTTGAACAAAGTAAAGATATAACAGACTGCCGCATTCAGTGAGTGGTAAATCCTGCCATGTCCAGCACAGCTCTGAAAAATGTACCTGAGTGGAAACGGTGGGAGATTGAGAAAAGAAAGAAGGCATAAATCTGGGATCAGGAGGTCCACTATCCACTGATGATGGAGTAGTGGCCCAGTTTTATTTTTACAAGCTGCTTTTATACAAGAGCATACAGTTGCTGGCTAGGATAAGATCATCCTCTGCACAATCACCCAACCCACACCCTGCTATGATCTTTTGCAGTTCCATCTGCTCCCAGCTATGAGCGTACTTCCCTGTCTTGGAGTAACACCGCATTGCTCTCCAATCAATTTGTACTTCCCCATTCTTAGGAGGGTTCTTGAGGCGAGGCAACCTTTGATTGACCTCACAGATTGCAAGGACCTCTTCAGCTTGCAATCGCTCTCCACAGCAGACTCACATTAAAACAGATAAGTCAGCATAGTTTAGTTCCAAGATTGAGCTAGAGGGGCAAAGAGATGACTGCAGTTGCCTGTCCGTTAGAGGACGGTAGACCTGTGCTTTGGAGGGGACAGTTGGGATGAGGAGGTACAATGAGCCTTCTGCTTTTGGGTTTGCAGCTTAAATGTAACCTTGGTCCTGTCAGTCTGCAAACTGATAAGACCACGATGATCAATACACTTTCATAATTTTAGTTCAGAAATAGATCCCTCTACATACTAGTGATCACTGCCTAAGGAAACCAAGTGGTAGGTGATATGTACAGCTTGCAGAATCCACATGGCATTGTTTTAAAACTTAATTCCTTACTTTTTTTAAAAATAGACTTTATGTTTTAGAATAGTTTGGGATTTCCAGAAAAACAGAAGATAGTACAGAGTTCCTGTGTACCCCGGATTTGGCCTATCATTAACATCTTACATTCGCATAGTGCATGTTACAATTAATGAACCAATATTGACACATTATTATTAACTAAAATACATCATTTATTTAGATTTCCTTAGGTTTTACCTAATTTCATTTTTGTATTCTAGAATTCCATCCAGGATAACATATAACATTCAGTTGTCATGTCTCTTTACACTCCTCCTGGCTATAGCTGTTTCTCAGACCATCCTTATTTTTAATATCAACTGCTTTGAGGAGTACTCCTTAGGTATTTTATAGAATGCACCACTACTGAAATTTGTCTAATGCTTTCTCATAAGATCTGGGTTATGGGTTTTTAGGAGGAAAATCACAGAGGCGAAGCACCATTTTCATTGCATCATGTTAAGGATGCATACTGTCAACATTATTTATGACTATTGATGTCCTTGATTCAGCCAGATGAGGTAGTGTTCGTCAGGTTTCTCTACTATAAAATTACTCTTCCCTCTACCTCTCTGTACAATCCCCTGCAGAAGGAAATCACTGTATGCAGTCCATATTTAAGGAATGAGAGTTATGCTCCACATCCTTGAGGGTGGAGTGAGTGTCTATATAAATTGCTTGGAATTCTTTTGAACACATTTGTGTCTTCTTCTCATATTAATTTATTAATTTTTCTATCAGTATGGACACATGGACATTTTATACTTTGAGTTATAATCAAATTCTTTTATTTCTTTTGCTCAAAATATTTTAGCTTTAGCTGTTAGGAGCTCTTTTAGTTGGTTCCTGTGCTCTTTTGACATTCTACCCGGCTTTCTGCATCAGTGGTGGGAGGGAGTTTGTTTTTGTTTGAATTGAGCACTTCCTTACTTTCTACCACTGCAAGATGCTCCAGGCTCATCTTGTATATGTCCTGTACCAGTCCTAGGATCAGCCATTTCTCTCAGGAGCCCTGGTTCCTTTTATTAGAATATGGTGTTTAGAAACCAAGATCTGGGTGAAGATATGTTTGTTGCTCCTAAGGCATCTTTTCTTTTAGTCTCTCTCAGATGATAGAGCAAGGAAATATATCTACATATACTAATCTTTGTATGTACATATGTCTATAAATATTTCTATATGTAACCGTTTGTGTTTATATTAAGCCGAACATACTGATGTCTCAAACTCTAATCCATTAACATGTGATTCTTTCTAGCCTCCTCTTCTTCCTTACTTATAAATTCACACTCCAACAGTGAGAAACCTAGCTCCAGTTATTAGTCATCTATAAATTCAATTGTTCAATGCCAGTATACATGTATAGTAGTATCAGAATTTTGAACAGTAGAATACAGTGCTTATGTGTAGATCCTTTTGCCTTTAGTCTTACAGGCTTCACTCATTTCCAAAGTTAGTTCTTTCAGTATCTTTTCCCCTCCCACATCCCCCTTCATTGAAGTTATTTCACATATTTATAATTTAGTTGGATTCTCTTGTCACAGTCTGCATCTTTTCCTTGGATTCTCCAACCACCTAAATGTTTTTTTTTTTTTTTTAATTTACATACTTCAAGACTCAGTATTTGTGCTATAAAGTCCTATATGTTTGGAAAAGTGCATAATGTCAATGTAACAGAATAGAAAGGCCAGAAATGGAACCACAAAAATGTAGTTAACTGATCTTTGACAACAAAGCAAAGGCAATTTAATGGAGAGAGGATAGTCTTTTCAACAAATGATACTTAAAACAATTGGACATCCACATGTCATGAAAAAAAGAAGAATCTATATACAGATCTTATTGCTTTCAAAATTCATCATAGACCTAAACATAAAATAAAAAAACTATAAAAGTTATAATTATAAAAGGAATGGCCACATTCACCTGTCTGTCAGTCTTTCTGAATGTCTCCTTCCTTTTTTTCCCTTACTTCCTCCCTCCCATTTGGTTCTTTTGCTTCTCCATTTTCATATCTCCTGGTATGGCTGCTGTGGCTCCAGTTTAGCTCAAGCATTCACCACCATTTGATTCAATCTCAAGTGACAGATTCTCAGGAGAAGATTCGCATACAAATAAGATCACATCCTCTGTGGACAGAGATAGTTTTACTTCTTTTTTTATTTGGACATTTAAGTTTTCTATTTCTTGCCTAATTGCTCTGGTTAGGACTTCTAGTAATGTGTTACATAGAAGTGACGAAAGTGGACATACTTGTCTTGTTAACTGATCTTAAAGGAAAATCTTTCAGTTTTTCATCATCAAGTATAATGTTCATGGTGGGTTTTTCATACATGGCTCTTATTATGTTAAGGTAGCTTACTTCTATTCCAAGTTTGTTAAATGTTTTTATCATGAAAGAGTATTTTGTCAAATGCTTTTTCTGCATCAGTTGAGATGGTTATGTGTTTTTTCCCCTTTCATTCTGTTAATGTGGTATATTACATTGATTTTCATATGTTGAACCATTTTTGCATTCCAGGAATAAATCCCACTTGGTTATGATGTATAATCCTTTTAATATAGTGCTAAATTTGGTTTGATATTGTTTTGGTGAGGATTTTTGCATCATTGTTAATAAGAGATATTGGTATGTAATTGTATTGTAATATCTTTGTCTGGCTTTGGTATGCAGGATTCATAGACCGAGTTAGAAAGTATTCATTCCCTCTTCAGTTTTGAGGAAAGTTTGAGGGATTTGTCCATTTTATCTACATTATCTCATTTAGTCATTCTGAGTATGCCCTTATAATCCTTTTTATTTCTATAAACTTGGTTGTAGGTCCCTATTTTCATTTTCGATTTTAGTAATTTGAGTCTTTTCTCTTTTTTTCTCAGTCTAACCAAAATTTTGTCATTTTTTTTGATCTTTTAGAAAAATCAGCTTTTGGTCTCAGTATTTTTTGTTTGTTTGTTTTGTTTTCCAGTTCTCCATTTTGTTTATCTCTTCACTAACCGTTATTATGTCCGTCCTTATGCTATCTTTCAGTTCAGTTTGCTCTTTTTTCTAGTTCCTTAGTTGTAAAGTTAGGCTGTTGATTTTAGGTTATTCTCTTATTTTAAAGTGAGCAATTATAGCTATAAATCTCTGTATCCCATAAATTTTGATATGTTGTGTTTTCATTGTCATTAGTTTCTAAGTATTTCTAACTTACCTTGTGATTTCTTCTTTGATTCATTGGTTGTTTAAGAGTTTTTGTTTAATTTCTACAAGTGTGCATTTTCCAGTTTTCCTTCGGTTACTGATTTCTAACTTCATTCTGTTGTAGTTGGAGAAAATACTTTGTATGATCTCGGTCTGTTAAAATCTATTTAGACTTAATTTGTATGTCAGACAAATTTTGTGATCTAAACATGTGGTCTATCCTAGAAAATGTCCCATGTACACCTGAGAAGAATGTGTATTTTGTCTTGGGCAGAACGTTCTATGTATGTCTGTTAGATCTAGTTGATTTATTGTGTTAAGTCATCTACTTCCTTACTAATCTTCTGTCTGGTTATTCTCTTCATTATTGTGAATGGATTATTGAAGTCTCCAACTATTAATGTAGAACTATCTGTCTGTTCTTCCCTTCAATTCTGTTAATATCTGCTTCATATATTTTGGTGATCTCTGATTAGCGTCATAAATATTTATAATTGTTATATCTTCTTGCTTTATTGAACCTTTTATTAATATACAGTTCTTTGTTTCCTTTGACATTCATTTTGTATGATATTAGTTAAACCATGTCTACTCTCTTGGTTACTTTTTGCATGGACTGTATTTTTCCGTCCTTTCATTTTTTAGTCTTTGGCTATAAAGTAAGCTTGTAGACAGCATATAGTTGAATTATGTTTCCTTTTGTCCATTCTGCCAGTCTCTGTTTTTTTTTATGGAGAGTTTAATCCATTTATACTTCTGTTATCAGAATAAGTAATCAATAATCAGTATACAGATCTCCAATGTTTGGAGGACAGGGTCCTTATTGCTCCCTTCCCACTCCTCCATGGGCTGCATGTAGGCTGCTTCAGCAACATGTTCACAGCTGACTGCTATGTGGATAGGGAGTGGTATATGGGAAGCTGCTAATGATCTAAGCTGAATTTGACTGAAATTAACTGCAATTTACAATCCAAGCCTTCCTCTGAAAGTTGCAAGGCTTCAGTAGACTTCAGAATTTCAGTGTAGTTATATTACACAGATTCTGCCAGTATAATTTTTGTTTGGGTGGGAAGAAGTATCCTGATGCTTCCTACTCCACCATCTTCTCAGAATCCTGTACTCTTATATTTTTTAAATTTGTACTTAAATCTAAAGTTAATTGGCATTATTGTCCTCCTTCAGCACAATACAAGGACTCCCCAATACTCTTTACTTCAATTAATGCTTGTTTCAGTGGATCCATATAAATCCCACTTTCATGATTTCCTCTTGCTTCTTGCATCTCAGTTGTTCCTACTAGATGCAGTTTCCTTCTCACTGAAGTGAATTGTAAACTTAGTCTTTTTCTCCTTGAAATGTCATTTTTTCACTTTTGCTCTTAATAGGTTATCCGAGTAGAAAACTCTAAATTGATGTATTTCTTCCTTGTACTTTGAAGATATTTTTCAGTCATCTTTCAGCATAATCTTTTCATTATCTCCTGGTATCTTTCATCATTGACGAGATGTCTGGTGTCATTCCTTAGGTTTTTTGTTTTTGTTTATTTTTTTTTATCCCTTAGTTTTAGTGTCTGCTGATAAACTCAACAATGAATAACATTGTTCATGCACTACTTCAATTCTTATAAAAATCTTATGAGTCATAAATACTGTTTTTCTTGTTGTTCCAAAGGAGGAAACTCAGGCCAAGAGAGTATAAGTTTTGTCCAAAGGGACAGCTAAAATTCAATCACATATATTTAAAATGCAGAGCCTACTTTGGACCACTACATTATACTGTCTTTCAAATGCTACAGAGCAGTCAGACAAGATAGGGAAAAAAGTCAGTTGGAAACAAGGTAAAGATTTCCTCACCCTAGCTTACCAAGAAGCAATCTCTATGATCTCCTCCAACATCATCAACTCTGAGGAAATTTTTGCCAAATTTAAGACCCTGTGGGTAATTAAACACTGGTCACAGAGGCCTCCCTGTTGGCTATCTAAACTTGTAATCTGTAAAGAGAGAGAACAAGAGCTGTCACCTCCCCACACATTGCCCTCTTAGAATAAGAAAGGAATTGTGTTTCTTCACTTAGGTTTTGTGCAGTGTTCTCTTAACAAAACCTACTGACCGAATATTTTTCCTTCTGTGTTACATGTGGAACTCACTCTTATCAGAAGCCTGATTGCTCCAGGTAATTCTCAAGAGAAATGTCAGAGAAAATGGCATTTTGGTGATATTGCTAAGAGGACTTGGCTCTACTCCAACAAAATTGGAGATTAAGATTGAAACCCCACAAATTGAGTTTCTAGATTTAAAAACGTTTTTAATTGCATTTGGATATATCTAGAGTTCAATCTCATTGTTGTAGTTTTGTAGTTTTCCTAAGACGAATGATTCCCAGGCAGCTGTTGCCATGTGAATACTGCTTATCACCATTAAAGTCAGAAAAAGGTGGCAGCTATGTTCAGTATTCCACTATCTCATAGCAGACTACCCTGGGACTTCTTCTACCCCTTCCCAATTAACATGTACTTCTGAGTTATGAAAAAGCCTAGCAGTTCCTCTTCCATCCTTTAACCAGTACTTCAGTTGTTTGGTTCGCAAGTATTACCATATATTTGGAGGACCCAACTTAGGAAATGATTGATACTAAAATCACATCAAAACCCTTTGTAAGAGTGTGAAAATGAAAATGGTATATATGATTCTTATTTTTGTATTATTCTACTTTGTTGATTATATCTGGATTTTGAGATCCGGTGATACATTAAAGGATTTATTTTACCCAAAGAAGGGGCTGACCTTTGCCCTCAGCTTCTAGGAGGTGATCTCTAAGCTCTTAGAATATTGAGCCTGCTAAATGTCTATGTTTATCTGGGGGTCTTGGGCTACACTAGATAGTCTACTCTAAGCTTGTTATTTAGGATAGGGGCTTTAGGTTACACAGTATCTGCTAAACCTTCAGAGAGGCCAGACACTAAGGTCAGCCACTTGGTAATCAACTATGTGTGGGTGACCAAACCCCAATAAAAACTGAACAGTGAGAATCAGGTGAGCTTTCTAGGTTGGCAACATTCCGTGTCTATTGTCATACATCATTGCGGAGGAAGTTAACACTGTCCTAGACTCCACTGGGAGAGAATAACTGGAACCTCCATGTGTGGAACTTGGAGTCTATATCCTTATGCTGTAATAAGCCATACTATGAATCTTAACATCTTTTGATGAATTCTGTGGTTTCTTACAGTGAATTGTCAAACCCGAAGTGGGCTGGTGAATCCTTAAATTTGAAATTGGTGGCAGAAGTGGGAGTGGCCTTGGGGATTTCTGAACTTTCTACTGCTATATCTGTTTTCAAATCCCAGCCTTACCTTTTCATATTTTTCTTATCTGCAAAATATGGGTAACTCTATTTATAGGGTTATCATGATGGCTAAATTAAGTAATGTATGTAAAGCATCTACAGTAGTGCCTTGCCTATAGCAGGCTCATAATAAAGGCTCTTCTCTAAAGGTGCTGATCATTTGATTTGTCAATAAAGAATACTGCAATATCACATGGAGGAATGAATATTCATTCCTCCAGTGGTGATGTTAATAAATAGGTCTTGATTTGTTCTTTTCAGCTTATATGCAGGATTTCCTCATTTTAACTCTTAGATGTGTAGAAATATGATGCCTTCGAATGATTAGAACTTTTCAGTAGCTACACAGTATAATTTAAAAGCTGGAATAACTTCAGCAAAGAATGGTTGAGACAGGATAGGGCAGGCCAAATGGTAAGAATTTTTGTTTGTGACATTTTGAGTTTGAAGGACTTGTCTGTATGGAAGATAGAATAAAACTAAAGGGAAGTCATTTCTTCATCTACAAAAAAGAAGCAACATGCTCACATTTACTATTAGGAATTGTTTCAGGTAATAGGAATACCTCTCACTATGGCAGTTTTATTATTATTTTTTAATTGCTATTTTCCCAGAAGGGATGAAAGCTGTGTAAGTAAAACAGAACCAATCAAAGGTTGAGCAAACTAACTTTAGAGGTTGCAAATAAAGTTTTTGGTTCACCAGCATTTGCCTTATTAAGATTGTCTCTGCTGTGCTGTACTTGAGTAGAGAAATAATCAATAGAAAGCATGCCTCTTCTCATTGTGCTCATTGTTTAGACTTTATGCTGAGGAAGATTGAAGAACACTAAGAATTTGAAATATACAGATCATTTTCTGTAACTTTTAGATCAGTTCAGTAAAGGGAGCTAACATAGAATTATTATATATAAATAAGTCTAGGGGTAAAAAATTCTCTCCTGGCACTTAGAAATACTTGAAAGATATGATGGTTCTTACTGTTTTGTCATTTTTTCAATTTGACAGCTAATAGATAATGCGGGACAGTGTAGTGACCATGGGCTCTTAAACAGCCCCAAGTTTGAATTGTGGCTGTTCTATTTACAGATGATGGGACCTTCAGCAAATTTGTTACTTAGGTTTTTTGGACTTTTGCCCTTGTTTTAAAGATGGGAATCCAACCACATGTCTTCGTTAAGTGTATTACATAAGGTAAAGGACCACACATAGTGCCTAGTATAAGTAAGATACTTCCTAAGCATCTGTCACTACCAATGTCATTCAGATCTTCTCCTTTACTCCATTTCTACATTTGTTGGCTTGGCTTGTTAAT
>NW_006441386.1:1356142-1395199 GCF_000325575.1 Pteropus alecto
AAACTTTATTTATTTTTAATCAAATTCTACATAGGCAGGGTTTAAAAAATTAAAGTATATTACAAAAATCAGCAGTTCCTCATCCTCTCCTCAAACACATACCTCCTTTCCCCACCCCTCTCAACTGACAACCACTTTCAGCTTTTCTAGCTGGTTCTTTTGGCATTTGTCTTCATATCTCTAAGTAATATACTTAATATTGCTACTACTTATTGTTTTTTTTTTTATTTGCTCATTATCTCTACACTTTACACTATGGAAGATAAGAGTTAAGCTCTCTTCTACCTTTTCTCATTTACATCCTCTATTATTCTTCCACCTCTCCAACATATGTATAAAATAATTTTATGCATTATTATGATCATATGAACACTATTACTGCTGAGCAGTGCAATTTCCTATGATTGCTCTTTGTTTCCAGCAACTTTTTAGTTTCTTTGGAGTTAATATTTATCTTCTTTTTTCTGTGTCTAGATTTCTGTGTTCTTTAGCTAAATCAGCTCTCAAATTCTCTGCCATCATCTCTCTTTCCTCTCAGACTTTCAGATGTGTTGGGTTTTTGATAAATGAACACATCTATTATTTATTAAGCATTTTTGAATGATAAACCCAAAACACCTAATTATTTCAAGAGGTTCATTTTTTTAAAGGAGTCTGTAGAGGCCCTTTCTGGCCCACCTACTTTGGAGGCAGAGCTATCTTACTGGATTTGCTTCAGCTCTCTCCTGTGTAAGGTATCTTATTTCTGGGATCCTTCTGATTTACTCCCTCATTCAGGTGAAACATCTTCCAATAGATTCCAATAGAAGGACTATGTAGGAGGTACAGTTCATTGAGAACTTAAATATCTAAAGATACTTTTATTCTCTATACACACTTGATTGATAGTTCTGCTAAGATATAGAATTCTAGGTGGGACACTGTTTTCCCTTTGCAGTTGCAGCACTGTCTTTTAGCTTTCATTGTGGTTGCTGAGAACTCTGAAGGCGTTCTGAGTCTTAATCCTTTGTATATGACCATGTTTTCCTTATTAGATTGCTCTTTATCATCATTGTTTTGAAATTTCCCTGAGATGTGCCTCAGTGTGTCTATTTTTATCCATTATAGACCCCTTTAATTTGGAAACTCATGGCCTCTACTTCTTAAAATTTTTCCAGAATTATTGCACTGAGAATTTCCTCTATATTTCTCCTTTCTTTCAAGAACTATTATTTTGAAATTGGGTCTCAGGCTAGTCCTTTAATTTTTAAAAAAATGTTTTCTTTCTCTCTGTTTTACTCTATATTATAGAAGATTTTCTTTATTTTGTTAACTTTCTTGTGAACCTTTCATTTCTCTTCCTATAGTTTTAAAATCTAAGGTCTTTTTCATTCTTTGTTTCCTTTTATAGAGTAACTTTTTAAATGAATATAGTATCTTCTCTCATTTTTAAGGATAGTTGTTTTAGTTTAGTTGTTTGGGTTTTTATTGTATTTTGTTTTGTCTTTTTTTTCCTGCCTAGGCTCTGTTTACTTTGTTACTCTTTTCTTTTTATTTTTTATCTCTCTTTCACATTAGAAGTTTTCCTCAGATGGTCATTAGTTTTTTTCTCATATTGAAGTGAGAGACTAAAAAGCAGATTGGGAGTCTTAAGTGAGAGGACTGGCTGGGCTCAGCTTTTTCTTACAGAAATCTAGCTGTGTCACTCTGCAGGGAACCCAAACTCAGTATTCAGTCTGTCCTTCTTGGCTGGTCAGAGGGTCTTCTAATTTCTCCACCTTGCATGGCCATCAGAGCTCAGAAAGCAGATAGGGAACAGGGCTATTCTAATCCTTCATTTTCAATATGATATCCCTGTCCTTGTTAGTCCATAGAATTTTCTTTTATTGTCTTCTGAGAATAAACCTATTTTTTTTTCTGTTGGGGAATGTAGTGGGCATGTTAGGCACCTGCTCAGTTGCATGTATGTACAGGAGGTCAGGAACTTGGGATTCTAACAATTTCTTAAATAGAATATAAATCTATTGTTGGGCTTTTGGGGGAGAAAGTTAGTGCCTTTGCTACTCCTACTTCCAGGAGTGACTGGTGCCACCATTTCTGTGCCTTTGGGGAATTCTGAAGCATAAATTGGGTTGAATTTTGGATTTTTCAGTCCAGTTTAAAATTCAGGTCTCTTGGGTCTGCTTAGCTAGTTATAGTGCTCATCCATCATTTTTTCAGCTAACATTTGATATCTTTATTCAGCTACTGAAATCTGATACTGTTTTCTCCTGATCTTTTCATTTTGTTGATTATTTCCTTTGCTATGCAAAATCTCTTAGGTTTGATATAGTCCCATTGGTTTATTTTTTCTTTTGTTTCTCTTACCCAAGGAGACATGTTTAAAAAAACAATTACAGGAGCGATATCAGAGAGTTTACTGCCTATGTTTTCTTTTAGGAGTTTTATGATTTCAGGTCTTAAATTTAAGTCTTCAGTCCATTTTGGGTTTATTCTTGTATATAGTGTAAGAAAGTGATCCATTTTCCAAGTTTTACATGTGTCCAGTTTTCTCGACACCATTTCTTGAAGAGACTGTTTTTATTCCATTCTATATTTTTGCCTCTTGTCATAAATTAATTGACCATAGAGGCATGGGTTTATTTCTGGGTTCTCTGTTCTGTTCCATTGATCTGCGTGTCTGTTTTTAGGCCAGTGCCATGATGTTTTGATTACTATAGCCTTGTAGTATAGTTTGATATCAGGCAATGTGATAACTCCAATTTTGTTCTTCTTTCTCAAGGTCGTTGTGGCTATTCTGGGTCTTTAATGGTTCCATATAAATTTTAGGATTATTTGTTCTAGTTCTTTGAAGACTGTCATTTGTGTTTCAATAGAGATCACGTTAAATCTGTAGATTGCTTTGGGTAGAATGGACCTTTTAATGGTGTTAATTATTCATACCAATGATCATGATAGAGCCTTCCATTCCATTGTATCTTCTTCATTTTCTTCCATCAGTGTCTTGCAGTTTTCTGAGTACAGGTCTTTTATCTCCTTTTTTAGGTTCATTCCTAGGTGTTCTATTTTTTTATATAATTGTAAATGGGATTGTTTTCATAATTCCTCTTTCCGATAGTTTCTTATTGATGTATAAATGCAACTAATTTCTGAAGATTAATTGTGCATCCTGCTACTTTGAATTCATTTATTACTTCTATATTAGTTTTTTGATGGAGTCTTTACAGTTCTCTATATATTGTACCAAGTTATCTGCAAATAATGAGTTTAACTTCTTCCTTTCTGATTTGAATTATTTTTTTAATTATTGTCTGATTTCTGTGGCTACAACTTGTAATACTATGTTGAATAAAAGTGGTGAAAGTAGACATCCTTGTCTTATTCCTCTTGTTGTATTGATCCCTTTATCATTATAAAATGTCCTTCTTTGTCTCTTGTTATACCATGTTTTAAAGTCTATTTTGTCTGATATAATATTGCTATGCCTGCCTTTTTGTTGTTTCTATTTGCATGAATTATCTTTTCCATCCCTTTGCTTACAGTCTGTTTTTGTTTCAATCTGAAGTAGTTCCTTTGCAAGCAGCAATATACATGGATCATGTATTCTTATCTTTTCAGCCACCCTAGATTTTTTTTTTATTGGAGCATGTAAACCACTTACATTTAAAGTAATTATTGTGTATTACCATTTTATTATTCATATTTTTTTAAGTTTACTTTTTCTTCTTCTTTAAGAAGTCCCTTTAACATTATTTGTAATATAGGTTTGGTGGTGATAAACACCTTTTTCTTGTCTGGGAAGCACTTTCTGTTCTTCGATTCTAAATGATAGCCTGGCTGGTAGAGTAATCTTGATTGTAGATCCTTGCTTTTCATCACTTTGAATATTTTGTGCCAATCCCTTCTGGCCTGCAAAGTATCTGTTGAGAAATCAGTCTTATGGGAGATCCTTAGTATGTAACTAACCATTTTTCTCTTGCTACTTTTAAGATTCTCTCTTTGTCTCTAACCTTTGGCATTTTAATTATGATGTGTCTTCACGCAGGTCTCTTTGGGTTCACCTTTTTTTGGGACATTGCACTTCCTGGGCTTGTATGTCTATTTCTTTACCCATGTTGGGGAGGTTTTCCATCATATTTCTTCAAATAAGTTTTCATCTCCTTGCTCTATCTCTTCTCCTTCTGATACTCCTATGACGCGAAGAGTTGTTACATGTGTTGTCCCAGAAGTCCCTTCAGTTGTCCTCATTTTTTAAAATTCTTTTTTTCTTTTTTGCAGTTCAGATTGGGTGTTCTCCACTACCTTCATTTCCAAATCTCTGGATCCTCTGCTTCATTTAATCTACTATAAATTCCCTCTAATGTATTCTTCATTTCAGTTATTGTATTCTTCACTTCTGACTAATTCTTTTTCATGTTTTCTATCTCTTTTTTATGTTTCCTGTCTCTTTGCTGAAGTTCTCGCCGAGGCATTTAATTCATTTCTTAAGTTCACTGAGCATCCTTATAACCAGTGTTTTGAACTCTGCAGGTGGTAGATTGCTTGTCTCTTTTTTGTTTAGTTCTTTTACTAGAGTTTCATCCTGTTCTTTAATTTGGGCGTTTCTTTGTCTCCTCATTTTGGCTGACTCTCTGTGTTTGTTTGTATGTATTAGGTAGATCTGCTTTGTCTCCCAGTTTTGGTAGGGTGGCTTTATATAAGTGTCCTATGGGGCCCAGTGGTGCAGTCTCCTTTGTCACCTGAGCTGCTTGCTCCATGGGTGCCTTTTGTGTGGATTGTGTGTGCCCTCCTCTTGTATTTGAGCCTTGATTGCTATTGATACCTCAGTGAGAGGGATTGACCCTCAGCCTGACTGGCAGTGAGGAATGGCTGTGGCTACAGCACATGAGCTATTGTGCATGGGCTGACCCCATGGAGCAGAATTCACTTTAGCAGGGCTCTGGTGTCTACTCAGTCTACCCTTTGGGTGTATCATTTGTGGATCTCCTTAGATGGTGCCCTTGTGTGATGTGAAGCCAGCTACTAGTTATGTTGGTTCTGGGGCCTCTTGGAAGGAGCTTTGATGTAAGCCAAAGTCAGCCACTTGCTGTGTCTCACTTGGAGGAACTTGGTAGAAGCTACAAAGTGATCTGCAGGTGATTGCCACCTGTGCTGGGCTTGTAGGTGCCTGGGAGAGGCTAAGCTATGAACCGATGCCAGACTCGGGGCTGCCTAGCAAGAGGTATGAGGCACGCTGAGGACAGCCACTGCTTGTCTGGGGTGTGCAGACCTTTGAGAGATTTTAGAAAAGTTTTCAGTGTGAGCCAAGACTGGCCATTTGCATGGAAATGCCACTGGAAGTAGTTCCAGGTGAGTGCTCGAGTTAGGTGTGGTGGGCTCTTAGAGAATTACCTGAGTGGGATACATGGTGTTAGCCATGTTGGTGGAGACTCAGACTTGGCACCTGCCTGCACCTGTTGGCTGTATGGGGGAGGGCTCAATAAACTAGCAATGGCGTCTAGTAAGCTGCCTTCACCTCTGCCTCTCTAGCCCTCTTCCTGAAGGTGGTCAATTCAGCTCCTCCTTGTAGGTCCCTGGCACTTTCCAAGCAGCTACCCCAGTGCTGGATCTCAGTGAGTCCATGAGCAAGTCTGTGGGCTGTCCCTTTAAGACCTGCAGTTCCTAGGTCTTTGTCAGCCCTCCATCTCACTCAGCTGTGATCCCTCCTGGTTTTCACAGCCAGATGTTATAGGGACTTCTCTTCCTAGCACTGGTGGTCCGGGCTAGGGAACCCTTTGTGGGTCTGGGACCACTCGCTCCTCGTTGGGTCAGTGGGTGAGGACTCTGCAGCCGAGATATTCCTCCAGATTCTTAACTACCACAAGTGGGTTTAGGACCAGCCCATTCTGCATCTCTTTGCCCCTCCTACCAATCTTGCTGTGGCTTCTTCTGCATATTCCTGATTATAGGGATCCTGTTCAGCTAGACTTCAGGCAGTTCTTAATGATGGTTGTTCTGTAGTTTAGTTGTAATTTTGTTGTGATCATGGGAAGAGGCGAGCACAACATTTACCTACTCCATCTTGACCAGAAGTTTCTTTAATAGAATCTTTTAAACATTTAAAATAATGGAGAACTTATTTGTCATTATTCTATTTAAGGAAATTTTCCCTGTGTGAAAGATAAGAAAATGATGACCCTTTGTACAGCAGTTCGATTGTTTTGGACAGTGGAAGCCCATAAAAGTGGCTCATCAATCTTTAGCAGCCTGGCTTTATTTAGTCAAGGCCATACCTTATTGCGCTTTGGAGATCATCTATGACCTTTGGAATTTATTGTAGTCAGAATAGACCAGATCTTCATTAAACCGTATTAGAGTTAGGAAATCAATTTAGTGTGTTACAGCCAACAATTTTTTAAAATAAAATACATCGCCTATAGTTTTATTAAAGTTGTGTTTCCAGAATATGTGTGCGTCGATACATGTGTGTGTGCTAGGTTGAGATATGAGATATATTTCTTACTGCAGCTTGTGGCAAAAATTTTCAATCTATTGCTCTAATCCAATCTAATCTTGTAGTCTCGCTTAGGATGTCCATGGCAAGTGATAATTGTTAGAGTTTGAGGGAGAAAGGAGACCAGGATTGTGAATCCTGAGGGGACAAAAAGACATAGGGAGGAGGAGAATATGGTTATTTGCTTTAACCAGCCAAGCCGGGAGTCCCCAAGAGGACTCTTCTAGCAGGCCCAAACTCCAGGGGATGGGGTTGGTTATTTACCACATTTTGCTCTGCATTCCTAAAGTACCTTGTGTATAATCTCACTCACTGCACACACCATGTTATTTTATAATTTTTTAAAATGTCTTTGATGAGCCAAGTTTATAGATGGCCCTCCATAAATGTTATTAGGAGAGAAGAATAAAAGGTTGACATTATTATTGGCCTTATTTTACTTAATACTTGTTAATGACATGTTTACTCCTGCACTAGTAAAGAAGTCATCCCATTTCCAGTCACATGTGAGCATTATGCCCTGTACCGTGAGTACATTGTGAAAATAGTCCATACTATCTATGGAGCCAATAGCAGCAAAATTCCATCCTGTCTCTCAAGATGTCAGTAGAACAGCTGGAATTTTTTTCATTGTGTAGCTTCTAGCTTTGTTAAGAAGTAAGGAGGAAGAAGCTAGGCCCTTTTATGTCCTTAGTGACAACATAAATTATAATTCATCAGATATAGTCACAAAGCTAACTGTCTTGGCATGTTGGGATGAGGGAGGGAACTACAGAAGCAATTATAATATGCTCTCATTGGGCAAGTTCAGAGTACAGTGAGGTCCTGTGGCAGAGAAACTGTCATAGTCTAAAGTGATTTGGGAAGACCTTCCAGAGCAAAGGACATGTGAGGAGACCTGAGGGTTAAATAGGTATTAATCAGACAGAGGGAACAGCATGGGAATCACATGAAGCGGCTAGCTCATGAAGAGCCTCCAAATGGAGATTTGATATTTAGACTATATGTCCTAGATAATGGAGCTCTTATCTGCTGTTGGCATAGTAATCTTAGGCAGCCTACAGAAGATGGAAGCAGCCAGAACTGGAATCACAAGATCATTCAGCTGGAAAACTTACAGAGTTCCAGAACACTCCAGAACTGAGTGTCTATGTTAGAGCTGTGTCAGGGCATGGTGATAGAAATGCTGCTAAGAAAGAATCAGTGGGCTCAGTGGTTTTTTGTGAGGGGCCAGGGAAGGGAAGGGTACCTTTGACTCTAGTTTTGAGGTTTGGCACCTGAGGATGACAGTGATGGCTTTCACAGTAGTAGAGAACATTCAAGAGCAGTCAGTCTTGGAAGAAAAAATGACGGGGAGATAGGATTTTACATCTTGAGTTGTAGAGTTCATAAAGCCCTTGGGGCACCATTTCAAAGTATGGTCTTATTAGAAGAAAATTTCTTATGATCCATAGATAAAGTTTTTCATTTTTTGGCATTTTTCCCCCTTGAACGCTCTTAGCTTTGGGGTAAAAAATCACATGCCATTACAGCACAAGAAATATAGTCAATAATATCATAAAAACTTTGCATGGTGCAGATGGTTACTAAACTTATCATGGTAATCACATCGTAACGTATCTAAATGTCTAATCACTATGTTATACATCTGAAACTAATATAATATTGTATACCAGCTATACTTTAATAAGTTTTTTAAATTAGATGTCATTTAACTTCATATTTTAACATTCTAAATACAGGAACATATATTTTCAATATTTTTATCAGCTAAGACATGAAATTGTTACTTGATCCAAATCAGGCTTTTTAAAAAGACAGTGGCATAACAGATTTGTCTGTTTATAAATCAAGTATCAGAGTATACATTTACATGAATGTCAAATAGGCAGTTAGAATTAAAAGCCTCCACAGTTCAATTAGTAGTTCCTTCAGAGCCTCCTTAATTTACTTTGTTTTCTTCATGCCTAGTCATTATCCTACAGTGACTTCTGAGAAGCAATTTTCTTGAGAGTACAAATTAGATTATATCCCTTTATTGAACTGAAATTTTTAACAAGGCTTTCCACTAATGAGATATGGTATCCATGTTAGGCTAAAAAGGCTAATTTGAGTCATTAAGTTAGCATTTCAGAATTTGAAGTTATTGATTAAATCTTCACTAATAACACAAGCAAAGTTTAGTAATGAAAAAGATTCTACTAGGTGCTACTAACACAACCATGAAAATTCATACCAGATAAAAAGTAGCAAGAGGAATTAGAATTAGCTTGACCGTTAACATATAATGCCCCCAAATCTAATAAACCCTCTTTCATTGATACTGCTTAAGATAAACTTGACTTTCAATTCTAAGATATACTCTTTATTCAGCAATTGGGTCTTCCAGGTTCAGCACAGCTACAGTCCTAAGGGAAAAGAAACTCTCCTTTGACTATAGCACATTCTGCTTTGATATGGAACCATATCTGGAGCATGAAAGAATTTTCTTTAACATGATAGGGAGAAAAGTTCAGCTCATTTTTTTATATTTATTTGATTTTTTTTACAGATATTTTTACTTCTGACCTGACTACTTTTTTTCTTTCTAGTTTAAGATTGATAAAGAATGGTGGACATGGATTGATTATAACCGCTTCCAGGAGCTCATCCAGGAATATGAAGACAGCAGTGGATCAAAAACTTTCAGCGCAAAGGATTATATGGCCAAAACTCCTCACTGGGCATTATTTGGTGCCAGCGAAAGAGGCTTTGATCCCAAGGACATAAGATATCAGAGAAAGAACAAATCAAAGGATATTTCTGGATGTTGAAATTATCTGAATTTAGGATACTGAAGGACAAAAACTGATGCCCCAGAAGGTTCTCAAATTCCACTATGATTTTTTCCAAGGATAAATTACACAAACTGTATTTCATACACAAGAGACTATGAGGCAGGACATGGGAATGCAAGTCACATCCTGGGGTTGGAGAAGTAGTATGCACATAGTAGTATGCCTGAGACTCACAGCCTCACCATTTTTTCCAGAGCTCAGTCCCTTTCCTGATTTTACTTCTGAGAAGAAAATCATTTTGGGAGGGAAGTACACAGTTGTTATTAGAACTTAACAGTTTTGAATTATAATTAGTAAGAATCCTTAGAATGCTATTCATGAGAGTATTGTACAGAATGAATATCTGTTCTTCTTCCCCTCGTGGGCTCTTGGCCTTTGTGGACTGTATTACCCTGAGGTAAGTGTATCTGCCACCTCTAAGATTCCATCCTCTTCTTGTATCTTAAGATAACACCTCTTGAAAGTAAATTGTCATAATTCTCAATTATTTTTAATACCGCATAGATTACTTCAAATTTTTGCTTAGTGCCAACACTTTAGATACTGAATTGGTTGTAAAACTGTACTAGATCTCATTCCATTCTCATACAGATTGCCATAGAAGGTTATATATGAGCTGGATTTGAGTAAAGCTCTCTTCTATAAGAGGAATTGTCATATGATGTCACTGAATAATTATTCCCACAGACTTTGAAACAATGAGTACAGTTTGCTTTTTATTTAAAAAGTCAGAGCCCTTTATGAGTATACATATAGCAGGTCACTATTTTCTTTCACTTTGGAGGCCCTAGCTATTTATGCAATGTTCTTTAAAGTTCAAGTTTTTTCTAATTGAAAACATTAAATACTGAATAGTTTTTGTAAGTATCATAGAGATTTTTTAAATTCCTTTGTCCTAAAATTTTAATTAATAAAAAACATTATAGACTTAGAACACATATTTTCTTTTGATTTTTTTCTCATATTAATTTTTTTGTTATTAAAAATTATTGAGGTGACATCAACAAAATCCAATAAGTTTCAAGTGTACAATTCAACAGTATGCTGTATATATATTGCATTGTGTGTTTACCATCCAAAGTTAGATTTTTTTTTCTATCACATTTGATTCCTTTTACCCCTATCTACCTCCCCACTCTCCTGCTTCTCTCTGGTAACCACAGGTCCACTGTCCATGTCCATGAATCTCTGTTTGTCATGTTTGTTTGTTGCTTTTAGATTTATATCCCACATATGAGTGATATCATATGGTTTTCAACTTTTTCTGTCTGGCTTACTTTGCTTAGCATGATTGATTATCTCATGATCCATCCAAGCTGTTGCAAATGGCAGTATTTCATCTCTTCTGATAGCTGAGTAATATTCCATTGTATATATGTACCACATCTTCTTCATCCAGTCATCCATTGTAGAACACTTTGGATGCTTCCAAGTCCTGGACACCGTGAATAATGCTGCTATGAATATCGGTGTGCAAATATCGTTTCGGATAAATGTTTTCCATTTGTTTGGGTAAACACCCAGTAGAGGGATTGGTGGATCATATGGTAGGTGAATTCTTAGTTTTTTGAGGAACTGCCATACTGTTTTCCATAGTGATTGTGCCAATTTGCAGTCCCACCAGCAGTGTATGAGGGTTCCTTTTACTCCACATCCTCTCCATCACTTGTTATTACTTATCCTGTTGATGATTGCCATTCTAACAGGTGTGAGATGGTGGTGTCTCATTGTGCTTTTGATTTGCATTTCCCTAGTGAAGTTAAGCATTGTTTCATATATTTGTTTGCCATTTGTATGTCTTCTGGGGAGAAGTGTCTCTTCAGGTCCTCTGCTCATTTTTTGCTTGGATTGGTTTTTTGTTTTTTTGTTATTGAGTTGTATGAGTTCTTTGTATATTTTGGATATTAGGCCTTTATCAGGGGTATTGTTTTCAAATATATTCTCCCATTTAGATAGTTGCCTCTTTGCCTTGTTGATGATTCCTTTTGCTGTGCAGAAGCTTTTTAGTTTGATGTAGTCCCATTCATTTATTTTTGCTTTTACTTCCCTTGACTTTGAGGTCAAATTCATAAAATCCTCTTTAACTACAAGGTCCATGAGTTTAGTACCTAAGTTTTCTTCCATGCAATTTATTGTTTCAGATCTTGTATTCAGGTTCTTAATCCATTTTGAGTTAATTTTGGTGTGCGGTGATAGATAACAGTCTAGTTTCATTATTTTGCATGCAGCTTTCCAGTTTTCCCAGCTCCATTTATTGAAGAGGTTATCCTTCTCCATTATATGTTTTTGTATCCTTTGTTGAAAATTCTTTGCTCAAATAAACGGAGTTTCACTTCTGACCTTTCAGTTCTGTTCCACTGGTCTGTATGTGTGTTTCTAACCAATACTATGCAGTTTTGATTATTGTTGCTTTGTGGTATAATTTGAAGTTAGACAGAGTGATACCTCCAGCCTTGGTCCCTTCTCCTAGTAATGCTTTGGCTATTCAGGGTCTTTTCTGCTTCTGTACAAATCTGATGGTTTTTTGTTCTATTTCTTTAAAAAAATACATGGGATTTTGTGGGGATTGCATTAAATCTATAATAAGGTTGTTTTAACTATATTGATTCTTCCAATCCAAGAACACGGAATATCTTTCCATTTCTTTGTGTCTTCTTCAATTTCTTTTAATAGAGTCATAATTTTCATTATATGGGTCCTTCACATGTTTTCTTAGGTTTATTCCTAGATATTTTATTCTTTTTGTTGCAATTGCAAAGGATACTGTTCTTTTCACTTCTTTTCCAGACAATTTATTATTAGAGTATAGGAATGCTATGGACTTTTGAACATTGATTTTGTATCCTGAAACTTTACCATATTTGTTCATTATTTCTAATAGTGCTTTAGTGGAGTCTTTAGGGTTTTCTATATAATCATGTCATCTGCAAATAGCGACAATTTGACTTCTTCATTTCCTATTTAGATGCCTTTTATTTATTTCTCTTGCCTGATTGCACTCACTAGGACATCCAATGTTATATTGAATAACAGTGGTCATAGTGGACAGCCTTGTCTTGTTCTTGATCTTAGAGGAAAAAGGTTTTTAGTGTTTCACCATTAAGTATAATGTTAGCTGAGGGTTTGTTGTATATGGCCTTTATTATGTTGAGATACTTTCCTTCTATACCTATTTTATTAAGTGTTTTGATCATAAATCGCTGCTGTATCTTTTCAAAGGCTTTTTCTGCATCTATTGATATGATAATATGATTCTTATTCGTTATTTTGTTTATGTGGTGTATCACATTAATCGATTTGTGTTAAACCATCTCTATGCCCCTGTGATGAAGCCCACTTGGTCATGGTGTATAATCTTTTTAATATGTTCTTGTATTCGCTTTGCTAGTATCTTATTTAGGATTTTTGCATCTGTGTTCATGAGAGATATTGATCTGTAGTTTTCTTTTTTTGTATTATCTTTACCAGGTTTGGGATCAGGGTAATATTGGCCTCATAAAATGAGTTAGGAAGAATTGCCTCCTCTTCAATTTTTTGAAAGAGTTTGAGGAGAATAAGTATTAAATCATCTTTGAATGATTGATAGAATTCACTGGTGAAGCCATCTGATCCTGGACTTTTACTTTTTGGATGATCGTTCAAATTTCCATACTGCTGATCAGTCTATTTAGATTCTCCAGTCCTTCTTGATTTAGTCTAGAAAGGTTGTATTTTTCTAAGTACTTGTCCACTACTCTAGGTTATTAAATTTGGTGTTATATACTTTTTCATTGTATTCTCGTATGATCCTTTGTATTTCTGCATTATCTCTTGTAACTTCTTTTTCATTCCTGGTTTTGTGTCCTTTCTCATTTTTCTTTAGTGAGTCTAGCCAGGGGTTTGCCAATTTTATTAACCTTCTCAAAGAACCAGCTCTTTGTTGCATTGATTTTTTCTGTTGTCTTTTTGTTTCAATTTCATTTAATTCTGCTCTAATTTTGATTATTTTGGGCTTCATTTGTTCTTTTTTTTTCCTAATTTTTTAAGGTGTAGTATTAGATTCTTTATTTGGACTCGTTCTTGTTTTTTGAGATAAGCCTGTAATGATATGAACTTTCCTCTTATGACTGCTTTTGCTGTGTCCCAAAAGTTTTGATATGTTGTACTTTCATTCTCATTTGTTTCTATGTATCTCTTGATCTCTCTTTTTATCTCTTCTCTGACCCAGTCATTTCTCATTAGCATGTTGTTTAATCTCCATGTATTTGTGGTTAAGTTTGCTTTCTTTTTACAGTTGATCTTTAATTTCAAAGCTTTATGATCAGAGAATATGGTTGGTATCATTGCAGTCTTTTATCTTTGAGGCTATTTTTGTGTCCCAGCATGTGGTCAGTCCTTGAGAATGTTCCACGTGCACTAGAGAAAAATATATATGCAGCTGTTTTGGGATGAAAGGCTCTGTAAATGTCGATTATGTCCACTTGGTCTAATGTTCATTTCCTTATTGATTTTCTGTTTGGATGATATGTTCATATCCGACAGTGGGGTATTTAGGTCCTGTACTATGATAGCGTTTTGGTCAGTTTCTCCCTTTAGTTCTGTAATTAATTGCTTTATACATTTCGAGGCTCCCTAATTGGGAGCCATAGATATTAATAAGTGTTATGTCTTCTTGGCGTATGATTCCCTTTTATCATTATGAAGTGTCCCTCAGGATCTCTACGTTTTTTATCTTGAAGTCTATTTCATCATATATAAGTACAGCTACACCTGCTTTTCTCCGAATTTCATTTTCCACCCTTTCACTTTGAGTCTATATTTGTCTTTGGAACTGAGATGTGTGTCCTGGAGGCAGCATACGGTTGGGTTTTGTTTTTTGATCCATTCTGCTACTTTGTGCTTTTTTAATTGGTGAGTTTATTCCTTTTACATTTAGGGTGATTATTGAAATATGAGGTTTTCCTATAGCCATTTTATCTTTTGTTTTCTGGTAGCTCAGTGTTTCTATTGTTTCCTGGTCCTTGCTTTTCTGTCTGTTATTTTAATTTGGTGGGGTTTTGTGGATTTACCCTCTGGCCCTTCATGTTTTATGTTATATATCTCAGTTCTGGATCTTTGCTTTGTTGTTGCCATTAAGTTTATTTAAAGGATAGTTACATACATATATAGTAGTCCCTTTTCTTTTATACGTGCCTTATTTCCATTCTCCTTTGCAAATTTGGATCTTTGCTCCCTCTCCTTTTCTGTTATTGTTTTCTCAAACTGTCCCTATGTATGCTAAATGTTCATTTCTAAAGCATGGCAGGTATATTCTTAATGTTTAAACTTATATTACCATGTGCTTAATAAGGGTTGCACTATCTGGCAACTCTCTGCCTACTAGTCGTCTTACTCATAGTTATGTATTTTTTTTTGTCATTTTGTTTTAGATGGGTTGACTTCTTTCAGTATTTTCCTGTAATGGAGGCCTCATAGTGGAGAACCCCCTCAATTTTTGTATGCCTGTAAAGGTCTTTATTTCTCCTTCATATTTAAAGGAGAGCTTTGCTGGATATATTATTCTTGGCTGGTAATTCTTTTCACTTAATAGTTTGAATATTCAGTTCTACTTCTTTCTTGTTAATAGGTTTGTGCTGTGAAATCCAAAGATAGTCTAATGAGTTTTCCTTTATAGGTTACTGTCTTCTTTTCCCTGGTACCTTGAGAATTCTTTTTTTGTCATTAATTTTGACAAATTTAATCTAATGTGTCTTGGAGAAGGCTTTTTTGGGTTGAGACAATTGGGTGTTCTGTTAGCTTCTTAGGTTTAAAGATCCAACTCATTCCTTAGACTTGGGAAATTCTCATCAGCTATTTGTGGAATATGCTCTCTGTTTCCTTCTCCTTCTCTACTCCTTCTGGTATATCTGTTATTCTTATGTTGCTTTTCCTGATGGTGTCAGATAGTTCTTGTGTAGCTCTTTCTTTTTTTTTTTTTTTTCATTCTCCGGTCTCTCTCTTTCTGAGTCATTTCTAGATTTCTGTCTTTGATAGCACTATTCTTTCCTCCATCTGGTCAGCTCTATTTTCTAAGCTTGCTATTTCATTCTTCATCTCTTTTAATATGTTCATCATCTCTAGAAGTTCTGTTTGCTTCTTTTTCAGGTTTTCATTCTCCTTGCTAAAATACTCATTTTGTTGGTCTATTTTGATTCTCAGTTCTTGGAATTGTCGATCAGATCTATCTTGCACCTCACTGAGTTTTCTCAGGATTTTGAATTCTCTGTCATTTAAATCATGTATTTCTTTGTCTTTAAGCTCATTTTCTGGAGATTTTTCTCTGTCTTTTTGAGTTTACTTTTTGAATAACCTTAGTTATTCATGATGTCTGATGGATTATTTCTCTATCTGGGCATTAATGGGCGTATACTCTGCTATTTTCTAGAAAGAAGATTTATTATATAGAGGTCTCTCTTTAGCCTTTGGAAGTTGTTATGCACAGATCACTCACTCAGACATGCCTGTGTGCAGGTTGAGTGTTATTTGTTGAGTTTTAGACGTCCAGTTTATTGTTATTTCAAGGGGAGAGATCTGGGGAGATCTCTCACTCCGCCATGCTTCTGAAGTCACTGCCTTAACTGTTTTAAAGATGCTCGTAGTCCTATGGTTCTAAGCCCTATTAGACCCACCTCCTCCTTATATACCAGATATTTTATAAGACCCTCTATTCTCTGCTGAAGTAAAATTCATAAATATCATATTCTACCAACTCATTTAGTTGAAAACCAGGCACTTGTATTTATAAATGATAGAGTCAAAACACTTCTCTCTTTGTGACCTAGGATGGGATAGTGACAAAGTATTACAGAAGTTATATGTTCTTTCTTGCACCCATCACATCTTCAAGCTTATGTTTAGTCTCCTGTTCTGTTGATTTATGAGAGACAAGAGACAGGAATGGTCTATGTCAATGAGGCAGGATCTCATTGAAACTCAGATGTAGTATTAGTCATTGAATAGAGATACAAAAACATCTTAAAGTAGAATGAAGTGTTAAAAATAGCAAGAAGTTATGCTAAGGAGCTTATAAATGAGTTCCTATTTATGAAAGGTAACTGAGCAGCCAGTTGTTAGAAAATACCTCAAGGGCTGAGGAGTAAAGCAGGAGGTAGAGCCTGCAGGGCTTTGGACCATCCCTCAACTACTTTTTTGGACAGGAAATTCTGGTTTTATTTTTTTATATATTGAAGTTCTCCTTAAGATTTATCTTGGACAAAGATATTCTGTTGGTTCAAAGAAAAAAATTCTCTCAGCTCCAGAATGAGCCCTCCTCACTCCATTAACTTTAGGTAGTAAATGAGTAGGGTCCCCCCCCAATAATGATAACATGGCATATTAATCACAGTTCACAATCACACAAAAAAAATTTAAATGCCTAGGAAAAATACAGTGTAATCTATATGAAAAAATTTAGTAAGTTTGCTAAGCAATATTAAAGTAGAAGAAAATGAGAATCTTGAATAGTCTAAGGTGAGCTGTTTTAAAAGTAGCATTCTAAAGGACCAATGGAAGTTATAATTGGAGCTTGAGCAAATGATTCTAACATTCACCTGAAAAATTAGCCAACAGGTAAGAATAGTTATGAAATTCTAGAAAAAATAATTATTAAAGGAAAATTGCTTTATAAGGTATTAAAACATGTTATCTAAAATAATTAAAACAATATGGAATAAGAGATCAACTTCCAAAATGACAGAGTAAGGACCTTAGTGAACTCACTCTTCCTCTAAAACAATGAAAACGTGGGCAAAACTAAAATCAATGAATTTTAGTTTTCTGACATGTAATCAAAGCTTCACAACAAACTGAAAATCATCTATTAAGGAAAACTATTGGGCTGCAGTTAAAGTAACTTGAATTCTCATCAGAAAACTTGGAGGCCAGAAGATAATGGGTGAAATCTTCCAAGTGCTTAAAAAACTTTCAACCAAAAATTTTATATATAGCTAAATCTTTCTTCAAAAATAAAGAAGAAATTAAGACATTTTCAGATAAAAAATAAGAGACTTCATCACTAGTATACCTACCTGCCTTATAAGAAATACTAAAGGGAGTCCTTCAGGCTTTAATGGAAGTATACCAGACGCTACCTGGAAGCCACATGAAGAAATGAAAAACATAGGTTTTATAAATGACAGTATAAACTTATTTTTGTTTGTATCCTATCTGTTTTAAAAGAAAATTACCTAAAACAATAATTTAAAACTGTGTTGATGGACTTATAATGTATAAAGGTGTAATTGTGTGACAATGATAGCAAAGGAGTGTGGAAGGAACAAGATATAATGTTGTAGCAACTATTTACTACACACTATTGAAATTAAGTTAGTATGAATCCAAAGTAAATTGTTTTGAGATGCTAATTGTAATCCCAGGAGCAGCCACTGAGAGAATAAATCAAACAATGTAGTAAAAAAATGTGATTCTGCTCCCAATTTTGATGTGTGGATTTTCTCCTTACACCAGGCAGATCTCCAACATCTGGGTATCCTACAGTTCAATTAAATTCTGACACTGTCTACCTGGAGATCAGGTGAGATTACACAGGTTAAGGGCTCGGTCCCACAAGACTGCCCCCCTCCCACCCCACTTCAAATTCCAGTCACAAGTCCAGGTCGTCACCTGTGCTTCTGACCAACATGAGAGGTTCCAGTGACCCCTTCCTTGCGTTCAACTAACTTGCTATGCTCAGAAAAACATTTTAATTATTAGATTACTGGCTTATTATAAAAGATTATAACTCAGGAATACCCAGATGGAAGGATATGCATGGGGCATGGTATGAGGAAAAGGCTCAACGCTTCCATGTACTCCAAAATTTCCACTCTCCACATGTTCAGCAACCTGGAAACTCTCTGAACCCCGTCTTTTGGTGTTTTCATGGAGACTTTGTTGAATAGGCTTAGTTGATTAAATCATTGGCCATTGGTAATTGGGCTCAATCTCTAGCCCCTCTCCCCTCTCTGGAAGTCCAGTGTCGGACTGAAAGTTCTAACCCTCTGATTACATGATTGGTTCCCCCTGGCAGCTAGCCCTCATCCTTCCTTAGGTTACTTAGAGGTTTTCCAAAAGTCTATTCATTAACATCACAAAAGACAACTTTTTCACTGATCACTTAGGAAATTTTAAGGGTTTTTAGTTCTGTGCCAGGAATGGGGATGAAGACCAAATATATATTTCTTATTATAAATAACATCACAAAAAAATGAGAATTCAAAAGATAAACTAGAAAATATCTAACAAAATAAGGCAATAACAGAGGAATAGAGCAACACAGATATAAGACATTCAGAAACAAATAGCGAAAATGTCAGGCATAAATCCTACCTTATGGGTAAGCATGTTATGTAAATGAATTAAATACCCTAATCAAAAGACAGATGGTAGAACTTTTTAAAAAATACAATTATATACTATCTAAAAAGACTCATTTTAGATTCTCAGACTAAAAAGATAGAAAAAGATATACCATGAAAGCAGTAACCAAAAGAGAGCTGGAATGGCTATACTAATATATATATATATATATATATACACACACACACACACACACACACACACACACACACACACACACAAATACTTTCAGACAAAAATTGTTACTAGGGACAAAAGACATAATAAATGATAATGATTATAATTATTTAATTATATCTTACTAGAAATATGTAATGATTATAAACACATATCATATACACTTAACAACAGAGCCCCTAAATAAATGAAACAAAACCTGACAGAATCGAAGGGAGAAATTGGAGATGTACATAACCCATTTTCAATAATGGATAGAACTAGACAGATGATTGACAAGGAAGTAGATTTGAGTAACACTATAAACCAGCTATACCAAACAGACCTCTATAGATCACCCAACACTTAATTCTCAAGTACACATGGAACATTCTCTAGTACAGATCATAGGTTAGATCATAAAACAAGTCTCAATAAAGAGGATTAAAATTATACAAAGTATTTCTGTGACTAAGTGAAAAAAATTAGATATCAACAGCAGAAGAAAAGTTGGGAAATTCACAAATACACTGTTGCTGGTTGATGACGGGTATGTTCTGAGAAATGTGTCATTAGACGATTTCATCCTTGTGCAAACATCGTAGAGTGTACTTATCACAAGGCTAGATGGTACAGTCTTCACAACTATTGCTCCTAGGCTACAAATCTATACAGCATGTACTGTACCGAATACTATAGGCAATTGTAACACAATGGTAAGTATTTGTGTATCTAAATGTATCTAAATGTAGAAAAGGTACAGTAAAAATATGGTATAAAAGATAAAAATGGTATACCTGTGTAGAGTACTTACCATGAATTGTGCTTATGGGACTCCAAGTTGCTCTGGGTAAGTTAGTGAGTGAGTGGTGAGTGAATGTGAAGTCTTAGGACATTACTGTATACTACCGTGGACTTTATAAATATTCCACACTCAGGCTACACTAAATTTATAAAACATGATAAATCAAAAACAAGAGAAAATGATGCATTCAAGAAATGCAGTAAACACTAGAGGTATGAGACTGCCGCCACTCTACCATAGCATATTGGTTTACTGCAAACTTTTATAAGTAGAGTGCATTCTAAAGTAATGATTAAAAATATGGCATAATAAATACATAAGCCAGTAACATAGTCATTTATTATCATCAAGTGTTATGTAATGTACATAATTGTATGTGCTATACTTTTATGACACTGGCTGCATAGTATGTTCATTTACATCAGCACCACAAATATGTGATTCATTGCACTACAATGAATTATGAGGCAATAGGAATTTTTCAGTTCCATTATAATCTTATGGAACCACCATCTGATGTGTGGTTCATCATTGACCAAAGCATTGTTATGCAGTGCTCAACTGCATGTAGAATTAACCAACATCCTAAATAGCCAATGAGTCAAAGAAGAAATCACAGGGAAAATCAGTTAGACTTTGAGATAATTGAAAATGAAAACACACCTCTCAGTGCCAAACTGATCGAGAAGGGAAGGTTTCAGTGGTGAGACGCCAGTTGGAAGAATGTACAAGGGGCTGACATGAGAATGAGACATGAGAATGAAACGGCAGGCACCAACTTTATTGTGGGGAGTGCGCTCCTATTGCAGGGAGTGCGCTTCTGCTTCTGCTCTTCTTCTGCTCCCCTTCTGCTTCCCAGAGGACTGCATATATCAGAATACAATAGTGGCATTCAGCCACACATGCATGGTACAATGAGCTGAAGTATGTTTACATAGTGTAGGCACAGGCACTCTACTACACTAATGTAACATTCTAAATCCTTGGCCCTATTCCTAACCGTGAACCTGGATCACAGCCAGGTCTGGGACCCACAATACTATACCAAAACTTATGGAATGCTGCTAAAGTAGTGCTTAGAGGGAAATTTTGAGCTGTAAATGCTGACATTAAAAAGAAGATATATCTCAAATCAGTAACTTTCCATCTAAAGAAGAAAATGAACAACTAAACACAAAGTAAGCAAAAGGAAGAAAAATAATAAACATTAGAGCAGAAATAATGAAATAAAGCCACTAGAAAAAAAATAATAGAAAAAAATAGAATCAAAAGTTGGTTCTCTGAAAAAGTCAGAATTGACAAACTTTTAGCGAGACTCAAAGAAAAAAATATGCAAATAACTAAAAGTCGCTGTGAATGCACAACCTTGTGAATGTACTAAAAACTATACCCTTTAAGTAGGCAAATTTTATGGTATGTGAAAAATATCTCAATAAAGCTGTAAAAAAAAAAAAACACGGAGGCAAACCTGAATGTTTATAAAACCAGTATAGGACAAAAGAAGCATTGTAAATCAGTGGGAGTTGGGAAGAGAAAAACTAGTTCTGTTCTTTATACTAAATCCAAAAAGAGTTAAATGAAAAAAAAGAGCTCAAAAAAACTTTAGGTGAAGAAGGCCTTTCTTGACAAGTGGCTCTCAAACTTTCTCATGTATCAGAATCATCTGGGGGGCTTGCTAGAACAGATTTTTAAACCCACCTCAGAGTTTCTGAGATTGTAGATGTGAATGGAGAATAATCTGTGCATTTCTAACAGGTTCCTGGGTTATGCAAATGTTAAGAGAGCATACTTTCAGAAACACTTGTAGTTATAAAAACTATGTAAGAACTCAAAAAGGAAAGATCAAAAACTCTGCAGGATATGTTTAAGTATCTAATATCAAACATCATGTAAACTGAAAAGGCAAAAATTGGGGAAAATAATTTGCATAAAATATAATTGACAAATCCTTACTCCAAAAGCTCATACAGTTTAATGTAAAAATTTTAAGACTTGACAGGTTAAATTTAAAAAAAAAAATACATAGGACATAAAGTTTTATCAATGAAGAAATATAGATAGCTACAAAATATAAAGAACTGTTTGCTTTCAGGAAAGAAATGCAAATTAAAGTATTTCATCATTAAGTTGGCATAGTTTCTATATCATTATATTAAGATAGAATACGGGAATCTCAAAAGCAGTTTAGTAATGCATACCAAGAGCCTTAATTTTTAGCAAATGACTGACTTAAGAAAAAGTAGTTCTATGTTTAAATATATTTATTATAGCATTTTATAATAGCAAAAATCCAAGAAACCTAAATGTGAAATGTAGGCATTTAATATTTCTTGAAAGAATGGCAAAATTATATTACACCATATTTTCTAGGTAATTCATTACTTTGACAAGTGTTTATTGAGCACCAGTTGTGTTCTAGATGAGGATTCATTGGTAAGTAAAAAAAAAAAGAAGGTAACATAATTCTTACCATTATGATGCTGATAGATAATCACCAAAGACAAAGATTCACATAAATAAATGTTAATCATCAAACACACTGTGATCTTAAGTGCTAGGAAGAGGGACAGTCTCCATGTGAGTGTATAATTGGAGAGATTTTCTCATCAGAGGAGGTGTGCACTGACTGTTCTTGGATCTAAGTGAAGAATCCTAATTCCAGAAGAGGGAGAGGGGAAGAACAACATTGCAGGTAGAGGACTGAGAACTTTCAAAGGCCATGTGGCAGAGGGTCATGGCACATTTGAGTAGCTGTAGGAAGGCCACAGTGGCTGGAGGATGCCAAAGAGGTTGGAAAGGGCCAAGGCATGCAGAGAAACCAGGGGGAATATAATGGGGGATGACTCAGTGAGATGTAGGCCAGGCCAGGCCCTAAGAGCAATTATGCAAAGGAACAGCAAAATTAAATTTGCATTTTAATAAGATCACTGTAGATGTAGATTGAAAAATAGCTTGGAGAGACCTAACAGGAAGAAGATGTTGGTAAGTATTCTTGTAGAACAGGCAAGAGGCCTGAGTGGTGGCTGACCCTAGTAATTGGAATAAAGAGCAGTGGATGGATTTGAAAGAGACCTTAGAAGGTGCCATTTAGGGATTTGGCCACAAATTGGTTAGATTGGAGTGGGGATTTGGAGAGGAGGGATGAAATGTCCAGGATGACTCCTGGCCTTCTGGCTTGAGAACAGGATGGAGATAGTGCGATTCCTCAGGCTGGCTGATACTGGAAGAGGGCCAGGCTTGGTGGAGATCCTGAATTTATTTGTGGACACATGGGCATTGACTTCCAAAGGAAGGTTGAGACAGTGGTCAGACATACAGGTTGGGTGGAAGGAGAAATGTGTGAATCATCATTGTAAGTTATAATCAAAGCCTCAAGGAAGCCTGAGATCACCTGAGGAGATAGAATAAAATGAGAAGCCATGCCTCCAGGAGCTCCCGCAGGTAGTAAAGGGGCAGAGAGAGCTGGGTGAATCAAGACAGGAGAGAAACCAGGCCGAAAAATCACAGAAACTCAGGGAGGAAGGCAGATCAAGAAAAGACTGGCCAACAGTCCCAGAGGCCAGTGAGAAGCAAACTACAGAGGATGACAGAAAACTGTCCTCTGGATGGGGGCCATCAACAAACTCATCAACACTTTTAGGAGTGCTAGTGCCAGTGAAAGTTTCTGAAAGATTTTTAAGTTTATGATATAATGCTGTTAAAAATATAGAATACAAGATAACAATTATCTTAATTATGTAAAAATTATTTGTAAGAAGAAACATACCACTAAATATGTATTATTTGAATGAGGATAACACAATAAAAAGTATAAGGAAATGTGTTCTCTACTTCTTTATGGAAGAAGCCTCTAACCTTTGTCTTAAATAAGATGTTGAAATTGGAATTCAGCCTATAGTTGAAGTTAAATATATTCATAACTACACATTTTGTCAGCTGAAAGATTATTTAATCTCTTTTGTTGTTGTTTCAGTGTGCTGGGTTGTTTTTCTTTTTATTTAAATACAAATTGATGAACTCTTCCTAGGGCACTACTGACTTAATGCAAGTTGGTAGTGACTAATCTTGTTGGCTATTAGCCTGCTTAGAGCTTTTGTCCTTTACCAATTTCTTTTCATTTAATATAATAAATCATGTTACTTTCATGACTAAGTTTTGAAGATGTTTGGTACAGTGTTGTAAATTCATTGCATTTTCTGGAGAAAAAAATGACCCTCTCGTTTGGAGTAAACCTCAGTACACATAGATTTCTACTCACTGATTTCAGGAAT
The DNA here is from genome assembly GCF_000325575.1 of Pteropus alecto. Classification (NCBI taxonomy): domain Eukaryota; kingdom Metazoa; phylum Chordata; class Mammalia; order Chiroptera; family Pteropodidae; genus Pteropus; species Pteropus alecto. Next base: position 1,380,059 of record NW_006441386.1, read on the forward strand.
TCTGGCCTAGATGTTAGAAAAGGAGAAAACCTGAGAGTGGCCACAGACTTCATTATAAAAGGAAATGTCTGCATCTGACTGGAGGGAAACTACTCACTTCTAGGTGAGACAAGACATTGCATACTTGTAGAAAATCTGAATGGACAAACATTCTGCAATTCTTTCTCTGTTTTTTGCAAATTCTTATCAAGGTACCATGAAGCCCCAGATGATGCCTTCACTTTCTTCCTTCTTAAGAAGATAATTGCATAGCTAATTAACTGGCTTTCTGAGAACTACTAGAAATTTATACTCCGATTATTGGCTAAAGAGAAGTTGGATAAAATAACTTGGGCTGTTGAAAACTCTAATTTTTTTTTTTAACAACTGGTCCCTCACCTCCCCTCTCCTTACAAGGAGACCTACACTTCCCTTGATCTACCTGTCACTCAGGCAGCTAGAAGGCCTGTGGTGTCCTCCAACATGGGAATCCCTGTCCTCCCCGTGGAGAAGAAGTGAGGACATAAAAGGGCCTAGGAGTGTCACCATAGTCCAATTCGCTTGGGAGCAGTGTGGCGGAAATGGCTTCATGAAAATATGACAAGATAAGCTTGGGCTGTTAAAAAGGTAGCCTGAGCACTGTGTCGAGGGCATCAGCACATCTGGGTTTAACAACAGAGGGCTTTGGTCAGGTTGTGATGTCTGCAGGGGCAAAGGGTGGTCTCAGATCTCTTATCACTTATTTGCTGCACGCACAATAGGAACTCCTGGTGAAAGGTCCCTAGATACCTGGGACATTGGGACTTGGGTTCCTCTGACACGTCTCTAACCTGGACCATTCCCAAGTGACCAGAAATCAGTGCTTCCTCTGTAACAGTCAATTTCTGATCTCCAGTGTTAATGCTGGGATCTGGGGTTCAGCATGAAAAGCAAGGCCCTCGTGAGTCCAGTAGAATGTAGAGGTGAGAGAAGGGGAAGATATACATGGAGGGCAACGCATAGTTGAAAGGATCGAGGTAGCAGGTTGTCCGCAAATGTGAGCTGAGTCTTCGGGGTTGGGGCGTTTGGTGTGGCTAATAGAAGCCTAGCAGCAGCAGCAGCAGCAGCATTCTTCTGGCTGATGTTCTATTAGCCTGCACATGGTGCTGGTGGACTCAAAATCATAGAAATAATAATGATGGTTATTGATTAAGCTCTGTCTGTATACCAGGCACAGAGCATGGCCTACATTATCCAGATTCAGGGTTTAAATGGCAGACACTGATCAGAACTGTAACTCTGTGCCTCACCCCAAACTCCATCTCCCTCCTTCTGTCCATCCACGAGACAGACTGCCAGAGCGAGGGTTCCAGCATGCATATTTGACCATGTCCCTTCCACCTAAACTCAACCATATCTCCTTCAGGCCAGTAGGCAAGTGCAAACTCCATTCTCTGCCCTCTGTTCTCTGAAAAACCTTACTCCCTGACCCTGAGGAATGGCTTGCTGCTTTGGAAACAGACAGGCTGTTCTCTTTGGCTCCTGCTGCTGTTTCCGTCTGTAATTCCCATCCTTGCATCGATCCTTCCTCGGTTTCTAAACAACTTCTGAGTTTGTGATTTGAGATTAACCTTATTCAGATTATTTCATTGGCTTACTGGTTAAAGTAAGTTGCCTTGAATTTTTTTACCTACGGCAACTTAGCACAGATCTTTTCAACATATTTGCATAATTCATAGCATTTAAGTATATTACTGAAATATTACCCTGGTGGCAGAGCATCCTTACTCACGTCCTGTCTTCAGGGCGGGAGATTTGGTGGAGGAGAAGAGCAAGACTGCACATGTTCAGGTGGCCAACCCAGTAGCTCTAACTTCCGGGTTTATGTTCAAGCCACAAAACATTATTATAAGATTATTAACATCATTATGAGATATAAGATTATTATCATAAGACTTGGTCCTGGCCCTGCCTGGGAAAGAAGCAGTACCCATGAGCCAGAGATTAAAATTCAGTGAGGTAAATGCAAAATATTCTTGGAAACTGGGAGCAAGACTTTGTACTTAACTTGAAATAATTCATAGTTGAAAAAAAATATGGAAAAATTTTAATAATGATCACTTCTGTGTGGTTTTGTCTTCTCATTTTTTTAAACTGGTGCTAGACAGGAAAAAATATTGCTTATACTCTAGAGTACCTAACTACCGTCATGAGCACAAGAGCATGTATCAGCATACTCTCTGCTACCAGTAACAATTACCCACTAAGCACTAGGTGTTTCTATTATCTCATATGAACAATCTGGAAGTAGGTGGTTCCCACTTTGGTTCTAAGGATGAATAATCAAAGACTGGGCACATTCCAGTTTTTTCACTGCATTGTTTTGAACACGTTGGCTTTTCTCTTCAGGCTGTTTGCCCCATGGTCTCAAGAGGGCTGCCACAGCTCCAGGCATCACATTCTCATAGTTGTGTTCAAAGACAAGAGGGAAAAGGACAAGGAAGATAGTTTTCCTCTCCCGAGTTGCTCTATTTATCAAGAAGGGAAAAGAGCCCCTTGGAGACTTCTCTTAAGTCTTATTAATCATAAATGGGTCTCTTGGAACTCAATTGCAAGAGAGGCTGAGAGCACAAATACCTGGCATTTTCAGCCTCTATTGCGGGAGTTGAGTTGTATCAGGAGAGAAGAATGTGGACAACAACATCTGCCACAGAGAATATATTCTTACCTGTGTAGTTCATCTACTCATCAAACAGGTATGGAGCACCTGTGCTGAATGCCAGGTTCTTGTTCTGTGTGCTAGAAGAGGAGCTTCACACTATAAAACTTGGTCCCTGCCATGTCCAGGAGAGAAGCAGTACCCATGAGCCAGAGATTAAAATTAAGCGAAGTAAATGCAAAATACTCTTGGAACCTGGGAGCAGGACTTTGGTCTTGGAGAATTGAGAGCTTTGCAGAGGCAGTGACATTACCAGATGAAGAAAGCAAGAAAGGGAGTTTCTGGCCATAGAGAAGTAAGGGCAGATCCATAGCTCTGTGAAAGCCTGTTTTTGTTTTTACCGACCACCGACACTCTTTAGTTTTCCATTACCTCCACCCTACCCTTGGCTCTGAAGGAGCTACCCCGATTTTCTCAGAGATGACCTTCATGGCTCACTCAGGCTGTTCATAGCCCCCTAACAATGTTTTGCTCATTCCCCTCAGATATTTTTCATTCACAGGGATATCAAGTTCCTCAGAACTGCAGTGAGTGGTATAGACTGCTGTGTGGACCATTTATTCTTTGTCAGCCCATGATGGCAACCCTACTTTTGGGGGATACACTGGTGTAAGGGTAGGAGATTCTAGTGGACTCTGCCTCTCCTTCCCCATCCTGGTCCTGAGATAGGCCATATGATCAGGGGTCAGTTGTACCTCGCCACCTGCCCTCCCGGGTATGGTGATGTGAGCAGCACTCAAGCTGAGCCAGTTGGAGGCCTTCCCCAGATTTCTTCAAATCAAGCTGAAAGAAAGGCCTTCTTTTCCCCTTTGGTCACAACCTGTAAGGATGAAAGGTCAGAGCCTTCTTCCTTGTCCCTGGCAGCATGCAGAGGCTGATCTGAGAGAGCACATGTCCTGTCAGGTGTTGACCCCATATCCAGGCGTCTCTCAGCACAGCTTCCCCACACACTCCAGTTGTGGGAGCCACAGCTCACCTTGTTTTACTTGGGTCCATTGGAGCTGGATTGGTCACTTGCAATAAAGTCTTGACTAATGTAATAGCACATCATCAGCAAAAACACTGTCTGCTGCCTGGCTGCCACCTCTCCTGGCAGTGTCTCTGTCCCCAATTGTGCCATCTCTTTTGTCCTGCTGATGGTGCTGGAGGAAAAAAAAATGCCTGTGAGGCCTGCCTCAGCATCTCTTCTTCCGTTTCTCCAGGACTTTTCCTCTGTGGCTCCTTTTCACATTGAGCTGTCAAATGGCTCCTGTTGGCCCAGCAGCCCAAGGCAGCTTTGCTGCAGACCAATGTCATGCCCACAGCTATGTGGTGTGTTATGCCACCCATGAAGTTCCCCAGGAGCAGCTGGAGCCTGTTGCAAGTGATAAAACTCTCTTTATCTCTTCATTCCCTTGGGAGGGAGTATTCACACCTTCCCATGCTTGGGGGGTCCACTAGCTGGAGCCCATGAACTTGCTGACACATGGGCCAGAGCACAGAGGAAAAGGCAAAATCAGCAGCACGTTACCACCTCATTGGTTCTGAGAGCTCCTTTACTCAGACAGCTACCCCCAGCAAGGTTTCTTTAGACTTTCACCAATAAGATTATCCTATCATCAGATAACTGACTGTTCATCTCCACATCTTCTAAATAGAATGCCCTCCAGAGTGCTTCTATCCAAGGGGAGGGTAAACCATGGCCCATGAGCTAAATCTAGCCTATGACCTATTTTTGTATGGCTCAAATCCAGAAATGGTTTTTACATTTTTTAAATTGGAAAAATAATATATCATGATGTGAAAACTACGTTGAATCAAAATTTCCTTGTTCATAAGTGAAGATTTATTGCAATACAGCCACACCCACATTTGCATATTGTCTGTGGCTGATTTCACACCACAGTGGCAGATGGTGAACAGTTGTGACAGAGATCACATGGCCCTTCAATGCTTAAATTGTTTACCGTTTACAGAAAAAGTTTGCAGACTCTGTCACTTCCCTTTGGCTTTCTGATGATTTCTATTCCACCCAAATCTCACAGAGAAAGAAAATCATTGTCCCGCTTGTACGTAGGGACTTTGAGTTTACAGTGGACCAAAAAAAGGGGCATTGCTTTATACCAGAGAAACCGCATTAATGCTGATGTTTAAGACATCTGAGAGGACTTTTAGGGATGTGGTGGGCTTCTGACACCCTTCAAATGACAACATATGTTAGCAGTGTTTCAAATGCTGAGGCCGACCCCAGGCCAGCCACTGGACTGCTGCTACTTCTACAGTGTTCCTTCTCCTGTGCCACAGCTTAGGAGTGCCTTATGGGTACCTGGTTGGCTCCATAAAGAAAGGCCCAGAGAGTGGGTCAAGATGGAGGCATAGGTAAGGAGAAGGTGCTCACCTTCTCCCATGACCGCATTAAAATTACAACTAAATTATAGAACAATCAACTTGGAGAATCCCTAATGTCTAGCTGAACACATTGCTTGTAACTGATGATATAAAGAACAGGGCACATTGAGACCAGCAGGAGGGGGGGAGACAGGAAATGAGCTGGCCCCAGACATGGTGGTAGAGCATTGGGAGGAATATCTCAGCTGCAGAGGTCCCTCAGAAGGAGCGAGGGGCCTTAGTCTCACATTGGGGCTCCCCAGCCCAGGATTCCAGTGCCATGAAGACGAGTCCCCACAAAATCTTACTGTAAAAATCCATGGGAATTCTGAACATCTGGGTAGGACAAAAGGAATCTGGAAATCCATGTGTCTCCTTAAAGGGCCCATGCACAAACTCACTCGCTCACACTCACCCTGAGCTCTGGCAGAGGGTCAGCAGCTCAGGAGGTACAAGAGACATATGGGAAAAGACTGAGTTGTGTGGCTTAAAGGTGACGACTGAAGGGATAGCTGCCATTGTCCTTTTGTCCTCCTGTGTAGGCTCCAGGCAGACACCATCATGCCTGTGCTGAACCCTTCCCCCACAGAGTCAATTCTGAATCTGCATCAGCCTGGTGAGATTGGCTTTCTCCATTGCATGACATCCTGACACCCTGTACCACTCAATTCACAAATAGCCCATGGAAACCAGACCCACCCTGTGCTCTCCACAGGGGCACTATCAAGAGCAATCAACAGTCCTTAGCTTGTGCAACTCAAAAGAAACTTTCAGTGGCAGGCAACCAGCACCACTCGAGCTGCAGATTCTCTTGAACAAATCTCGAGTATCTGTGGAATTGAGGCAGGCGGCGACTAGCCTTGCTGTGCTCTGAGACTATTGCCACAGGCTCAGCACTGGCACAAAACCTGAATCAGCATTGGCTGGGTGAAATCTGCTCACTTTATCCCAGTGACTCCCTGGGTTCCTGCACCACTCAACCCATGTACCACCCCAAAACTATTTCAGCTGCTGAGCTTTACGAGCAGCTGGCAGGACGCCCTGAGCCTTTAGCTAATCTGTCCCAGATCCAATACTGGTGGCAGCTGGACTCAGATCACAGTGTATTCTCTCCCACTTGCCTCCATGTTCAGCACAAGCAGCAATAAATCATGGATTGCTTTGTAGCTACTACCAGGCAGCCCTGAGCAAACAAAGGCAGAGGCTGAACTTGGCCTACACAGATGCCCCTTCCAAGGGGCTAAAGAACAAAGAACATACCTTGAGGCTGGCATCAGACCACAACAAAGTACCACTTACTAGCCCATCCAAAGTGTGGTCTCAACAGACACACAAGACCACTGAGGCAAATCTCACTGTGTGGAGTCATCCCCCACACAGCAGCTTATACCCTGTGGGCATGGCTAACTTCACTGTCAATAAGCCTGCAAGGCAATCCCACCCACTGACATGCCTACAGCAATCAAAGCTTAGCTGCAACAGGAGAGCACACAGACTCGCACAAGATACATTACTGTAGCAACTGGCACAGGTGATCAGGGAGAATATGCCATTGAATTCTGCCATTTAACAAATAAATAAAACCAATTCTATTTGATCTCTACCAGAAAATTGAATAAGAGGGAATACTTCTCAACTCATTCTTTAACTAGAGCATTATTCTAAAATGAAAACTAAACAAGGAAACTACAAGAACATAAAACAACAGCCAAATATTCCTTATGAATATAGAGGCAAAATTTTTAACAAAACTCTAGTAAATTGAATCCATTGACATATAGAAAAAACACATCGTGACCAAGTGAGGTTTAATCCAAGAATGCAATATTGATTTGATATTCAAAAACCAATCAGTGTAATTCACCATATTAACAGACTAAATAAGAAAGGAAAACTGCACAATCATTCCAATAAGTGCAGAAAAGCATACGACCAAATCTAATAACAATTCCTAATAAAAACACACATCAAACTAGGAATACAATAGAACTTCCTCAACCATTAAAAAGATCATGCGTAATCAGGACTGAACAGTTTCCCCACAAGATCAGGAGACAACAGTCATTTCTGCTCTTATCATGTCTATTTGACATTGTACTAGAAGTCCTAACCAGTGGAATAAGACAAGAAAAAGAAACAAAAGTCATCCAGATTAGAAAGGAATAAATAAAACTGTATTCACAGATGACATTATTAGTGAAATCAACAAAAAAGCTAGTAGAATAAATGAGTTTAGTAAAGTTACAGAATATCAGTATACCAAAGATCAATATATCAAAAAACCTGTTTCTCTATATATTAGCAATGAACAACTGGAAACAAAATAAATAAAATACAATGGTGTGTGTGTGTGTGTGTGTGTGTGTGTGTGTCATATATACACATATATGTGGCACATATATATGGCATATATATACACATGGGGTGTAATATACAATATGTATTTATATATAGCATAAAAAACATAAACTAAGGGAACAAGCAATCTGATTAAAAAATGGATGAAGGATCTGAATAGACATTTTCCTAAAGAAGACAAAAGATGGCCAACAGGTACATGAAAATGTTCTCAACATCATTAACATCAGGAAAATGCAAATCAAAATCAGAATGAAATATCACTTTACACCTGTTAGAATGGCTATTATCAATGAGACAAGAGATAACAACAAATATTGGCAGGGATGTGGAGAAAAGGAAACCTCTGCATAGTGTTGGTGGGAATGTAAATGTGTGCAGCCACCATGGTAAACAGTATAGCGGTTCCTCAAAAAATTAAAAATAGAACAACGACCCAATCTAGCAATTTCATTTCTGGATCATTATGCAAAGAAATCCAAAACACTAATTTGAAAAGACATATGCAGCCTATGTTCAGTGCAGCATTGTTTACAATAGCCAAGATATGGAAGCAATCTAAGTGTCCATTGATAGACAAGTGGATAAACGAGATGTGGTACGTATATACAATGGACTATTACTCGGCCATAAAAAAAAAGAGAAATCTTGCCATTTGAGACAACATGGATAGAATTTAAGGGCATTATGCTAAGTGAAATAAGTCAGACAGAGAAAAATACTGTACGATCTCACTTACAGTAAAATCTAAAAAATAAAAATAAAAAACCAAAAAACTGAGTTTATAGATATGGAGAACAGATTGCTGATTGCCAGAGGCAGAGGGTAAGAGGGGGGCAGTAAAATGAGTGAAGGGGTCAAAAGGTACAAACTTCCCATTATAATATAAATAAGTCATGGAGTATAATATATAATATGCTGACTACCACTAATAATACTGTATTGAATATTTGAAAGTGGCTAAGAGAGTAGATCTTAAAAATTCTCATCACAAGATAAAAAGTTTTGGTAACTTCATACAGTGATTAATGTTAAGTAGACTTATTTCCTAATAGATACAAATTTTAAATCATTCTGTCATACTAACTAACATAATGTTACAGTGTTTAGTATATTTCACTCAAGTCCAGTCAAGATGGTGGAGTAGGTAAAGGCTGTGCTTGCCACTTCCCATGACCACATTAAAATTACAACTAAATTATAGACCAATCAACTTGGGAAACCATTTGAAGACTAACTGAGCATCACTCCTATAATTAAAAATATAAAAAAGAGAGCACATTGAGACTGGTAGGAGGGCTGGAGAGGTGAAATAGACTGGCTCTACACCCGTGTATGGCAGCTGAGCATCAAGAGGATTATCTGAGCTGCAGTGGTCCCCACAGAGGAGTGAGGAGACCCAGCCCCACACCGGGATCCCCAGCCCAGGGTTCCAATGCCATGAAGAGCAGTACCCACAGATCTGACTATAAAAATCAGTGGGGCTTCCAACCATGTGAGTGAGAGACAGAGGCAGCTGAAAACCCAGTCATCCTCTTAGAGAGCCTACACACAGACTCACCCACCCACAGGCAATTATCCTGGGCTCCAGTGGAGGTATAGCAGCTTGGGAGGAGCCAGAGATAAACAAGGAGAGACTGAGTTGTGTGACTTCACAGGTGTCATAATCCCTGCATTGAGCCCTCCCTTCCATGTGGCCAAATCTGAATCTGCAAAGGCCTGGTGACTCCTCCTGCCCCACCCAACTCACAAATTGCTGGAGGCATATTCATGGCTAAACTACCAGCCCCACCCTGCCCTCTCCACAGGAGGCCCTTTTAACAAAACCAACAAACCTCCTGTGGCAGGCAAACAGCCCTGGCCCAAGCTGCAGTATTTCTTAACTAATCGTAGGGGTCTGCAAGCCTGAGGAGGGAGACAGCTAGCCTCAGTGTAATCTGAGACTTTTCCAAGTGGCCACAAGCTCAACACTGGCACTAACCTGGGGAACACAACTCTCCCCAACTTGGTAACTTCCTGAAACCCTGCCTTACTCAACTTGTGTATTGCCTGAGGCTCTCTTAGCTGCTGATCCTTGTGGGCAGCCAGTAGGAAGCCACAGGGCTTGGGGGGCCCTGTACCTTTAGCTAAGCTGTCCCAGGCCTGGTACTGCTGGCAGCTAGCCTGAGTTTGCAGTCTGACTTCTACCACTTACCTCCAGGCGCAGCACAGGCAGAGAACAACAGGGAATCAGCTACTACCAGGTAGTCCCAGCCAGGTCACAGGCAGCAGCTGACCTTGGCCTGCATGGGAGCCCCCTCCCCAGGGGCCAGAGAACAAACATACCTTGAGATTGGCATCAGACCACAAAAAAGTACCACCTACTAGCTCACCCAAAGGGTGATCTCAACAGACACACAAGATGACTGGGGCTATTCCCACTCCATGGGGTCAGCCCCCACACAGAAGTTCATACCCTGTGGGCATGGCCAGTCCTCACTGCCAGTCAGCCTGAGAGGCAATCCCACCCACTGACATGCCTACAGCAATCAAAGCTTAGCTGCAACAGAAGAGCACACACAACCCACACAAGGAACACTACCGGAGCCACTGGCCTAGGTGATCAGGGATAATGCGCCACCACTGGGCCACACAGGGCACCTACTACATGAGGCTACCCAGCCACGGCTAGGAGATGTAGCAAATCCCCCTCATACATATAAATGAACAGAGAGGCAGTCAGATGAGAAAACAAACAAACATGTCCCCTGTAAAGCAACAGGAGGAAACTCCAGAAAAAGACCTGTTGAAATAGAGGCAAGCAACCTACCAGATATAGAGTTCAAAATGCTGGTAATAAGGAAGCTCAATGAACTTAGGGGAAGAATAGATGATCTCAGTGAGAACGTCAACAAAGAAATAGTAAGCATAAAAAAGGACATAGAAACCATAAAAAAGTACCAGTGAGAAATGAAGAATACAATAACTGACATGAAGAATACATGAGAAGGAATCGACAGTAGTTTAGATGAAGCAGAGGATTGAATCAGTGATTTGAAAGACGAGGTAGCAGAAAACACACAAACAAAAAGCAAAAAAGAAAAAGAATTAAAAAAATGAGAAAAGTTTAAGGGACCTACGGGACAAAATTAAGCATGACAATACTTGCATCATGGAGTATCAGAAGGAGAAAAGGAGAGAGCAAGGAATTGAAAAATTATTTGAAGAAATAATATTGGAAAACTTTCTCCAACCTGGAGAAGGAAATAGACATACAAGTCCAAGAAGCACAGGGAGTCCTGAACAAGATGAACCCAAAGGGGCCTCACACCAAGACACATCATAATTAAAATGCCAAGAGTTAAAGACAAAGAAAGAATTCTAACAGCTACAAGAAAAAGACAGCTAGTTACTTACGAGGGAGCTCCCATTGTAAATAAGACGGTCAGCTGATTCCTCAACAGAGCTTTGCAGGCCATAAAGGACTGGCACGAAATATTCAAAGTGATGAAAAGCAAGGACCTACAATAAAAAATACTTTACCCAAGAAAGCTATCAACTAAAATTGAAGGTGAGATAAAGAGCTTCCCAGATAAGAAAAAGCTAAAGGAGTTCACCACCAAGCCAGCATTACAAGAAATGTTAAAGGGACTTCTTTAAGAAGTGGGAGAGAGTGGGAAGGAGGAGAAGAGGAAACAAAAATATGAATAATAAAATGGCAATAATTATGTACCTATCGGTAATCACTTTAAATGTAAATGAATTAAATGGTCCAATCAAAAGACATGGAGTAGCTGAATGGATAAGGAAACAATACCCACACATATGCTGTCTACAAGAGACCCACTTCAGATCTAAGGACACACACATACTGAAAGAAAGGGGATAGAAAATGATATTTCATGCAAACAGAAATGAAAAAAAGCTGGAGTAGCAATACTTACATCAGACAAAATAGACTTTAAAACAAAGGCTACAATAAGAGACAAAAAAGGATATTATACAATGATAAAGAGATCAATCCAACGAGAAGACATAACCCAAATATAAAAAGCACCAAAATATAATAAGCAAATCTTGATTGACTTAAAGGGAGAGATCGACAGTAATACAGCCATAGTAGGGGACTTTAACACCCCACTGATGCCAATAGACAGATCTTCCAGGTAGAAAATCAACAAGGAAACAGCAGCCTTAAATGACACACTAGACCAGGTGGATTTAATTGATATTTTTAGAGCATTTCGCCCCAGAGCAACAGAATATACATTCTTCTTAAGTGCACATGGAACATTTTCCAGGATAGACCACATGTTAGGCCACAAAACAAGTCTTAAGAAGATTGAAATCATATCAAGAGTCTTCTCCAAACACAATGGTATGAAACTAAAAATCAATTACAAGAAAAAAACAAAAATACACAAACACATGAAGGCTAAATAACATGTTACTAAACAACAAATGGGTCAACAATGAAATCAAAGAAGAAATCAAAAGATACCTGAAGACAAATGAAAACAAAAACAAAAGGCTCAAAATCCATGGGACACAGTGAAAGCAGTCCTAAGAGAGAAATTTATAACAATAAAGACCTACCTCAAGAAACAAAAAAAAATCTCAAATAAACAGTCGAACCTTATACTAAAGTAACTAGAAAAAGAATAGCAATCAAAACCCAAAGTGAGTAGAAGGAAAGAAATAATAAAGATCAGAGTGGACATAAATAAAATAGAGTCTAAAAAAATAAAAATAAAAGAAAAAGATAAATGAAAGATCAATGAAACCAAGAGCTGGCTCTTTGAAAAAGTAAACAAAATCGATAAACCTTTAACTAGATTCACCAAGAAGAAAAGAGAGGACTCAAATAAAATCAGAAATGAAACAGGAGAAGTGACAACTGACTTCATAGAAATACAAAGAATTATAAGAGAATACTACGAGCAATTGTATGCCAACAAATTGAACAATATGGAAGAAGTGGATACATTCCTAGAAACATACAATATCCCAAGACTGAGTCAAGAAGAAACAGAAAATCTGAACCGACCGATGTCTACTAATGAAATCGAATCAGTAATCAAAAACCTCCCAAAAAACAAAAGTCCTGGACCGGATGGCTTCACAGGTGAATTTTACCAGATATTCAGAGAAGAATTAACATCTATTCTGGTCAAACTATTTCCAAAAATTCAAAAAGAGGGAAGGCTCACAACCTCCTTTTATGAGACCACCAGTATACCCTGATTCCTGATGAACACAGACACAAAAATCCTCAACAAAATATTAGCAAACCAAATTCAGCAGTACATTAAAAAGGTCTTACAGGATGGTCAAGTGGGATTTTTTCCTGAGATGCAATGTTGGTTCAATACCTGCAAATCAATTAATGTAATACACCACATTAACAAATCAAAAGATAAAAAGCATATGTTCATATCAACAGATGCAAAAAAAAGTGTTTGACAAAATCCACATTGATTTATGATAAATACTCTCAGCCAAGTGGAAATAGAGGGAATATACATCAATATAATGAAGGCCATATTGACAAACCCATCGCTAATGTCATACTAAATGGGGAAAAGCTAAAAGCATTTTCCTTAAGGTCGGGAATGAGATAAGGATGTCCACTTTCACCACTATTTTTGACATAGTATTGGAAGTCCTAGCCACAGCAATCAGACAAGAAAAAGAAATAAAAGGCATCCAATTGGAAAGGAAGAAGTAAAACTGTCAAAATTCACAGATGACATGATACAATAGAGAGAGAACCCAGAGATTCCTGAAATTCCAGAAATTGTTAGAACCAATAGATTTCAGTAAAGTAGTAGGATACAAAATTAATATTCAGAAATTGGTTGCATTTTATACACCAATAATGAGCTATCAGAAAGAGAAATTAGGAAAGTGATGCCATTTACAATTTCATCAAGGAATAAATTTAACCAAGAAGATAAAAGACCGGTACTCGGAAAATTGTAAGACACGAAGACAGAAAATGAATAAGATACAGAGAAATGGAAGCATATACTGTGCTCATAAATAGGAAGAATTAGCATTGTTAAAATGCTACCCAAAGCAACCTATAGATTCAACGCAATCTCTATCAAAGTACTAACGGCATTTTTTCACAGACAAGAACAAATAATCCACAAATTTATATGAAACCATTAAAGACCCAGAATAGCCACAGCAATCTTGAGATAGAAGAACAAAGTTGGATGTATCACATTGCCTGATATCAAACTATACCACAAGGCTATAGTAATCAAAACAACATGGTACTGGCATAAAAACGGACACATAGATCAATGTAACAGAAGAGAGAATCCAGAAATCAACCCACGCCTACATGACCAGTTAATTTATGAAGGAGGCAAGAATATACAATCGGGTAAAGACATTCTCTTCAATTTCAGGTGCTGGGAAAACTGGACAACTACATGCTAAAAAAAGAAAAGAAAAGAAAAAACTGGACAACCTTTTTATGCCATATGCAAGAATAAACTTGAAGTAGATTAAAGTCTTAAATATAAGACCTGAAATCATAAAAATCTTAGAAGAAAACATAGGCAGTCAACTCTTTGACATTGCTCTTAGTAATATTTTTTTCTGATTCGTCTCCTCGGGCAAGAGAAACAAAAGAAAAAAAAAATGGGACTACATCAAACTGAAAAGTTAATGCACAGCAAAGGAAACCATCAAAAAAAACGAGAAGGCAAACTACTGAATAGGAGAAGATATTTGCCTATAATACATCCGATAAGAGGTTAATATCCAAAATTTATAAAAAACTCTTACAACTCAACATCAAAAAAAAAAAAATTCGATTAACAAATGGGCAGAAGACCTGAATAGGCATTTCTCCAATGAGGACATACAGATGGCCAATAGACATATGAAAAGATGCTCAAGGGCATTAATCATCAGAGAATTGCAAATTAAATCCACAATGAGATATCACCTCACACCTGTCAGAATGGCTATCATCAGTAAATCAAAACAGAAGTGTTGGTGAGGATGTGGAAAAAGGGGAATCTGGGTACACTTTTGGTGGGATTGCAAATTGGTTCAGCCACTATGGAAAACAGTTGGGAGGTTCTTCAAAGGATTAAAAATAGAACTACTTTATGACTTAGCTATTGTATTTCTGGATATTTATCCAAAGAAAACCAAAACGCTAATTCAAAAAGATTTATGCATCCCTATGTTCACTGCAGGGCAATTTACAATAGCTAAGATATGGAATCAACCTAAGTTCCCATCAACAGATGATTAGATGAAGAAGTCATGATATATATATACACACACATACAGATGATTAGATGAAGAAGTCATGATACACACACACACACACACACACACACACACATATACACACAATGGAATATTATTCAGCCATAAAAAATGAAATCTTACCATTTGCAATGGCATGGGTGGACCTAAATGAAATTAGTCAGACAAAGACAAATTCCATAGGATTTCACTTATACGTGGAATCAAAAGAACAAAATAAACAAACAAAACAAAAACAGAGCCATAGATACAGAAAACAAACTGATGATTGCCAGATGGAAGGGGGGCTTGGGGCACTAGATGGAAAATGTGAAGCAAACAAGTACAAATTGGTAGTTACAAAACAGTCACAGGGGTGTAAAATACAGCATAGGGATTATAGTCAATAATATTGTAATGGCTATGTATAATGACAGGTGGGTACTAGAGTAATTGAGGGGATGGAATCACTTGTAAATTATATA
>NW_006441386.1:1395280-1397928 GCF_000325575.1 Pteropus alecto
TATATGCTGTATACCTGAATCTAATATAAAACAAAAGTAAATCAAGTTAAGAAAAAGGAAGACCCAAATCCTCCCACTTCCTGAGCCAGCTATTATTTCTACTTTGCCATGATGATCAGAGAACTAACTAGGACCTTGGGCCAAGATGTCTTCGAGGCCACCATGGCAAATTCCCACTAATTTCTTGGGGTTTGGAATCCTAAGTCTCCAGCTGCTGCCATTGCCCACAGGCTCATCTGGCTTGGTCTTGAGGCAGGGTTACCTCAGATTCCATTCTCAGTCCTGAGACCTGCCATCACCTACTCTTTTGGCTGGCCGACCTGGGCAAAACAGGGAGAACTGTCAGGCTGGGTACCAAGGAATGTCTAAGCTGGAGGTAGATAAATGCAAACATCACTGATGGGTGGACATTGATGGAGGAGACCACAAAGGTTTGTCAGTGTGCACTTGGCAACAAGTGACAATCCAATATTAATAGACACTTAATCATCTCCTATGGTAAAAAAATCTAGAGGTGGGTGTTCTGCATTTGCTTCAGTGACTCAGCAACGTCAACAAGACCCAGACTCTTTCTTTCTCCATTTTATTATCCTTAGAGTATGGTCACCATCGCTCCAGGCATGGCATCCACATTCAAAGGCAGGAAGGCCAGGGAGGCAAAAGAGTTTATGTTTGCTCGGTCCTTGTCCTTTTCATGGAGTGATGCCTTTCCCAGAAGGCTCCAAGCAGACCTCCTCATACATCATCTTGGCCAGAGCCATATTCCATGTGCCCAGCATTAGGCCGGACACCAAGACTGCCATCCCTGGAAACGAAGGCATTCAACCTGGTATCTGAACCAAATCATGGTTGTATTAGCAGGAAGACAGGAAGGTGCAGCCTTGGCAGCTACCACACTAGATGGCTACTGGGGAAGGGACACCGGATTCCCTGCCACATCATGCCCTACAGAGGGTACATTGGAGGAGTGAGATGCTCAGAGTGCAGAGAGGAGGGGATGCAGCTCACTGTTGGAGCTCCATGCATTTCTCAGTGCTATTGGCGGGGGAAGGAAGTGAGTGGATGGGTGGCCAAGAGGAGGTTGGTCAAAAAGCTGAGACTCCAATGTAACTCCTTCGAAAGCCAGGATGGTGAGATCATCCACAGGGACTATAAAAAGACTCTGTTGGGTGGAGCCTTGTACACAGATCTAAGCAGTGAAAGGTTTGGCATCCCCCATGCACCCCTCCCTTACTTTTCCTTCTCAGGTTCCCCAAGTTTGAAATGTTGATCTCATGATGAGCTGGGCCAGGCTGGGACCTGGCTGATGGGGAATGCCAATGTTGCTGATCTGTAAGGATGTCACCATGTCATGTAGTCTGGTTTCCAGAGCAGGCAATTTCCCTTCCCCCAGCCAGTTTTCTCTCTTCCCAGGCCTATCCCACCCCCACCAAGACTTGGTCTCAGCAGGGGCTTTCTCTCACAAGAGGGGGTTGTCAAAAGTCGGGTGTTTTCCCTTGAGTGATTTACTTTGCAATCGCAAAATTATACTTCCCCAATAGGTCATCCGGATTCCCTAGCCTTTGCTGGCAGAATTCCTGGACTCTTTTCTTAACCTGTTTTTATGAGGGCTCCAGGCTCCATCTTCTTGGGTTCCTTCTTGCTCATCTAGGGGGGCGGTGTGGTGGGGGAGAGGTTGGTGGTGGTCTCCTGGAGGTGACATTTCAATCTGGCTTCTCCAGAACCACTCAGGCGCAGGTTTGTCTAGGTCTAATGCACGGGTACGGGTCATTAAATAGAGATCTACCTTGCTCTTGTTTTAAAAGCCTATTATTTTAATTTCGAAATCTTTTGCAGGAACAGGCAGCAAATACAGCAATAGTAGAGCATCCTGTCTGCCTTCTAATTATGACAATTCATGACTCAGAATCTCAAATTGGTCATTTCTTTGGCCACTGCATCCTGTGCCATTCTTTCCAGCATCCCCTCCAAAAGAGTCAGCCCACTATTCCAGAAGGTGGGGATGCTGATGTAATTCATCATATTATAGATAGTACTGCAGGGGTGGAATATCGATGCTGTTTTGCAGCAGGACTGGGAGTGACAGGAAGGACTAAAACTTATTTCATTAAAAACCAAGAGAAATCACGGCAACCCCTCATCCCTGCACACTCATTTTACCATGTTCTGTTTACTAAAGCTAATGTGTGTTTATTTAATTTCATTGGAAAATAAGAAAAAGCCAAAAAAAAAAAAAATCCCTTCCTCACACAAACATGCCTAAAAAGAAAATAAAGGGTATGCTTACAATGCTTGGAGACTTTAACCTCATTAAGGGACCATCTCCCAGGCCTGGTGCTATCCAGACACACACCCGTGGAAATGAGAGGTGGGCGTAGTATGCTAGTGCAGAAAGCTTCAGGTTGGGGCAGTTCCCCTTCTCCTTGGAGTGTCGAGTTGCCCCCACCCTGTCACCCGCCCTCTATGGTGAAAAAGCTTTTAAACAAATTCTCCATTTTATGAGCCCTGACCCCATCCCTCACCTTTTCAGTTTTCCTGCAAATAACTAGAAATTTTTCTTTAAAAGGCAGCTTTGTTTGTCCTATTCTGATAAACAAAAAATCAGGCAAGGTGAAGGAACCTCCTTTTTCACCTGCTACTGGTTTCCT
>NW_006441386.1:1397955-1432320 GCF_000325575.1 Pteropus alecto
CCACGAGCTCTACCTTAGCCAAGTCTCCAGTGATGCCCCGACCGCAAGTCCAACAGACCTTTCTTCATCCTACCTGCTTCTTGGAGCGATTGAAGCTACTTTTCTCTTACCTTCCTGTCCCTAGTGCCTCTGAGCCCTCTGGCCTGGTGAGGCCTTTCTTCACTTTTCTCTCACTCCTCCCTTTCTTTCCACCCCTACCCACTGGGACCACAGCTTCCTTCCCTGTGCCCCTCAGGTTTTGATCACTCTCAAATGAATGATCCCAACCCTTCTTTTTCCTCTGAACCACGAGTTTGTTTATTCAACTACCTTCAATGCCCATCGGCTCCTCACACTCAGCCAACTTGTTCTTTCAGCCTTCCCGAATGGCAGGCACCCTCATCGATCTGCAAGTCAGGAACCAGTGACAGATGATGGCAGGCCTTTTCATCGAGCTCCACAGGTCTCCCGTAACTGCTGTCACTGTCCTCTCAACTCCTGCTGGGCCTTTGCAAGTTTCCCCACTTCCCTTCCTGCCTCTCAGTTGGTACAGTCTTCAGTGTAGTCTTGAGTGGTCTTCTTTAGGGTCCTTTCGTAGTCACTGCAATAAAGCAGTTATTATGACTACTGGACTGAAAACTAAAAGCATTGTTTAGAATTAATGTCACTTTGTTATGTTATCTACACCAATAGAGATGCCTTTCTTCTATTGATGTGGTTGTTCCCCTTCCCTTTCTCATAAATACCCATTGCCTTTGTCTCCTAATCGCTACATTATTAGGGCTTCTTCCTGAATTAATGATTCCAGAATAGCTATTCTTATTGTTCTCAAATGAATGGTTGTTTGTCTCTCACTTTGAAAGGCATTTTTATTTTTAAGTTAACACTAGTATACTATAAAAGGATGCAATACAAAATAGATTAAAATACAGTTCTAGTATTTTCTCTGGCAGCTCCAGTGTTCTCATGTTACCTGAAGTCCACTAGTTCAGGCTCTGGCTGTTCCAAGACCTGCTTTCTGTGACCTGCCCTCTGTAACCAGCCGCCTGTGACATGCCCTCTATGTGCTAGTCTGTGGCCTGTTAGGAACTGGGCTGCACAGCAGGAGGTAAGTGGTGGACTGGCAAGCGAAGCTTCATCTGTATTTGCAGCCACTCCCTAGCACTAGCATCACCACCTCAGCTCCACCTCAGGTCATCAGGTATTAGATTCTCATAGGATCACTGGACCCTGGTGCCAAAAAGTCTGGGGACTGTTGCTCTATGGCATGCCCTATGGCTGTGGCAACTAATTATCACAATTTCAGTAGCTTAAAGCAACACAGACTTATTCTCCTACAGTTCTGAAGGTCAGAAATCCAAAATGGTTTCACAGCGCCAAAACTGAGGTGGGGGCAGAGCCATGCTCCTTCTGGAGGCTCTAAGGAAGAATCCGTTTCTTTGCCTTTTCCAGTTCCTAGAGCTGCATTCCTAAGCTCATGACCCCTTCCTCCATCTTCAAAGCCAACTGTGTAGCATCTTTAAACCTCACTCTGCTTCCATCATCACATCTCCTTCTTCCTTTTCTGTAGTCTAAACTCTCTGGCCTCCCTTTTCTAAAGACCTTTGTGATTACTTAGACCCACCCAGATCATCCAGCTTCCCAACCCATCTTAAGATCTTTAACTTGCTCATACTTGCCATGTAAGGTAAATTCACAGGTTCCAGGGGTTAGAACCTGGATATTTTGGGATCCATATTTAGGCTTCCACACCCCCTCTGCAGCCATAGTGGGCTCCTGGAGATGCTGCCTCAACACTCTTTTTCCTTTGGGACTTCACTGCCAACTGTCAGCAGGCCCTTCACAATGTGTCTCTACTCATCTTTTTAACCATATCTCTCCACACTGTTTCCTCTTCCCTTCAACGCCACCCCCTAACACACAGGTCCCCAGCCACATATGATTATACTTCATTTTCTAGCAATACTAAATGCTTGGAGTCCTGTCAACAAGGCCATGTGTGTACAGGTGTTCAGGTTGTGAACTGAACAAAGAAGACATGTGTAAGGATGTTCACATCATGGACATACATACTAACTTATTCTAGAGCACAGAGGTCATCCCATTGAAACTGCTCTCCTATATAAACCTTCACAGGCGCACACTTAGGAGAGCACACAATAAAATTCCTAACTGATTTTTAAAACTGTATAAAGGCGATATCTTTTCTAATTCATAAATGTGTTCTGCACAGCTAGTGGCAGTCCTGCCCTCATATGCACTGAGCAATTGTATGCCCTCCTGCCCATGCATTTGCTGTTCCCTTCACTTTGAGTGCCCTCCCAGCTTTCCTCTTCTCTTGGTGCCTGTTCACCTTTCAGTACACAGCCAAGATATTATGCCCCTCAGAGGGAAACTACCCCCTTTTTTGATACCTTCTTCTAGTATTGCTCATTGCACATGGGGTTGCAGTTTATTAATTTAAATATTTATCTTTCCAATCCCACCTAGATATGAGCCCCCAAGTTGCAGGTGATGCCAGAACTACTTTCCTCTCAGCAGTGCCCAGCTCTGAGCAGGTCCTTTGCAAAGCCATTCTAACTATCTGCCAGAGGGTGAATGTAAGAATAATTTCTTTTGGCAAGCTCACAAAATAACAGATTTCTAACTTCTCTAATTATCTTCCTTTCCCTCCTGTTCAACCAGTTCTCAGAGCCTTAATATCTCATCAATACTTACTAATGGACTCATTTATAAAATCGTTCTCTTTTTTAATAAGTCAGGGATAACTTACCACGTATGTTGCTAATGACCTCTTTTAAAAAGCTTTGGCATCTCCTTTGGTTTTGAAAGGCTCTAAATGGTTTTCTGAGTTTGAGCAGGACCAATTTATCCTTTTAAGTTGGTCTTAATCTGCAAGGGGAACAATCTGCAAGGGGAACATTTCTGAATGAGTCATAATATCTATCGCAACTTTCTTCCAACGTATTCAAAGTATTTTAATATTTTTGATATTTTTGTCTTGATATGTCAGCAGACCAAGGTTCCCTTTCAAGTGACCATGGCTCCCTGGGATCTGCAATAGTTTATATTATTTGTCCCACAGGTTCTCTGCCCTTCTCTGGGCCCATCAGTTCTGCACCCTCCCTGGCGCCTCCCTCATTGACTTCAGGCTTGGCTACTTGACTTGCTTTGGTCAATGGCATGTGACATAAATGACATAAATCATATCCCAGCAGAAGTTTTAAGAAACAATGAATGTTTCCATCAGCTCTCTTCCTTACTGAGCTTTGCCAAGAAAATGGCCTGTCCCAGTGTTACCGAATTCAAGGGGTTTGCCACCTTGTTTCATTCGAGAACAAGATGTGGTTGTCATTAGGTAATTTTATTTACTTGCAGCAAGTAAAGGAGACAGGATTCACATTTAAACTCTGTCTTTCCTAAGGGTGGCTTAGTCATTGCTTACATATACCATTCGGTTAATTACATGTTGATTTCTTCTTTTCACCTGATTGGATTTGGGTCAAGCTCATCCAGTTAAAATACTGTGTTATATTTTAACATTTAGCAAGAAGAGCATTTAGTGAGAACCATCTAGACCTTGAGACTCTTGTCCTATCTAACACCAGGTTAGAGCTGCCCCTACAGCTTATTTTGCTAGAATGATGAAGACACTTAAAGAGAGCCACTGCCAAATCAACACGTTACATGAGCAAGAAACAAAAGTTTGTGGCTTTGGAGTTGGAGTTGCTTCTTCTATAACTCAACATGGCAAAAGATAACTAATATAGATGCTTACGGTCACACAAAGACAGAGATTAATGAGTCTGAAAACTATAAAGAGGTTTTCTTACCAGCCTATTAGATCATGGGACACCTGCTAGCTTGCTGAAAGGGGTGCATTTCAAAGAAGACATTAAACCTGCAAAACTCCATTTCCCATTGCAACATGTCACCGTCTCCCAGCTTTAGCATCCATTCCTCCATCACCATAGCAACACACATTCTGGGGCAGGAGTGGGAATATCCTGGAAAGAAATTTAAGAAGCAATTTTCACTTCTTCCTCTGACCTTTGAAACCTCACTTTATTTTCCATAGCTTTATTATCTATTGTAAAGATAAAGGTAAAATGTTTTAAGATAAAAGTGAGTTTAGACCAAGAGGCTTGCTTATGTATGAAGAAATGTTACCACTGTGCCTGCTGCTGGAGGAAAGGGGAGAAGATTTCTTAGAGCAGGCTGGACTGCAAGGGCAACACATATATGTGGGGCTCCAGAAGAGCTCCCCAGATCCAACGGAACCATACTCCATAGCAGCAGCTCTCAGGTGGTATTCTGATGGGCATGTGACTTGATAGGGAGTCTGTACTGTGTCACTAGGATCACCCACACCTTGCAACCAGCATCCCTGGATGTTCTAGTAAATTCATGTATATTTTAAGTTGTCAAATCTAAACCAGAGCAAACAGCTTATATCTCTGTCAAGACCTGGCAAGTGCATTTTTTCTTCTTGAATGGAAGTCTTGGTTTGGAAGTCTTGGTTCCTTAAAGAAATACACCTAGATTTTTTTTTTAAAGAGAAGCATCAACACTGGGCTTTGGAAATAAACATCCAGATAACTTTCCATGCTTGCACCTGACTCAGAACAAAACCAGGGCGGATGGGAGCAATGTGCCTGTGCCATGCATATGCATATTGTTCTAGAAAGCTTGACTTTGAGGCACTATAGAAGCTCAACAACATGACTCTGCAGGGTAGGGAGGTGCACCATTATGGGTTCTCAAGACCGAGAGAACCAATAGTAGATTATATATATTAAGAGGAATTGGCTAATGCAATTTTGGGGACTGAGAAGTCTAATGATCTGCCATCAGCCAGCTGGAGGCCCAGAAAACCAGTGGTATAATTCAGTCCAAGTCCAAAGACCTAGGAACTAGGGGAGCCAATGATGTAAATCTGTCTTAGGGCAGGAGAAGATGAGATAAGATGTCCCAGCTCAAACACTGAGGCAGGAAAAAGGGGGAATGAATTTTGCCTTCCTCAGACTTTTGTTCTATTTAGGTCCTCAAATGATTGCATGGTGGCCACTCACACTGGAGAGTGCCATCTAGTGATTTTGCTGATTCAGACACCCTCAAGACACACCCAGAAATAATGTTTAAATTGGGCATAATGTGACCAGTCAAATTAACACACAATTAACCAATACAGGAGAGAAGCCAGAGCCAGCCCCTAGGAGTGGGCAGGTGAGGCAATACTGGGAGCCTGAAAGGGCTCAGGGAAGCTGGGCTCACATCTGGGGAGGCCTACTGAGGCAGAGTGGACACAGCCCAGGACAGGGGTACAGAGACCTCAATGGTGTGGTCTCAGGGCCATCCACTGTCAGTCAGACTATCAGCAGCAGCTTGAACAAGAAAGAAGGGTTGGAAAAAGAACCCAGAATAAGATGAATGGCAGAAGATGGGAAAGAAGACCTCACTAGAGCAAGCAGGGCTGAATTTTCAGTAGGACCTACCTGGAGTGCTCTGAGGGCAGACTTCATGAGGCCAGATTTGCAATGAACAAACATACTGAGGAAGGTGAGGGGAGAATCCTGTGACTTGTGAGCTTTGGGATCCCCAAGGCTGCCCCCACAGAGTTAGGACATGGAGGTTCTGGTGGAACAATCCATTTCAGCCCCTCCGTGGTAAGACAGCTCACTGTTCTGGCTGTCACAAGGTCTTTGTGGATTGTGTTGGGGTGGCGCCTATAAACCCTGCATGGCCCTTCCGAGGCCAGGCCACCAGAGTAGTGAGGGAGCCTGCAGCCCAGCAGCCCCCCTTGACTGAAAGAGCCCACTTGTTTCTCTCTCTAGTCCTGGCAACTGCACCTGACTATTTTACTCTTTTGAGCTGTTAAGATGTTCATTTCCTTTTGGGTATAAATAGAAATTAGATGGAATAAAATGCCCTAGAATTATTTGATATTTTTCTAACATGGTTCCGGGCAGCCCTCTGAATCTAATCATCTCACCGTTGCCACAGAATAAAATCTGAGAACACTAATGGGGAATTTGATCTTTGTCCTCTCCTTACACCATGAAAACCAAAGTGACACCATGAGACAGAGCTTTCATATCTTGTCACAAATATGTGGATTTATTAATATGTGGATAAATTAATTGAAAGACATTGAATTATTTCTGAAGAAAAACTAAGAGAATTGTATTCCTGTTTATCATCAATTTCTATCAGTTTCCTCTCTTCTGTTTTTCTGGGAGTGATGTCTATAGGAAGGTTTCCGTCAAAAGTCATAGCAATCATGGAGCTTTTACCATCCTGAGGTGGGCAATGTGCTTCCATTTTATGAGTCTGAGTGACTCCTGTCTCCCTTCCTGAGTGGAACAGGGGGCTGGGCTGTGCATCAGAATGCTGATTTATTTGGCTCCATTAAAGCTTTGGAAAAGAGCTCCTGCTACATGTCTGCCTGGGATCAGGATAGCAACTTCTGTCATCAGCTCCTTGAGCTCTGGGTCTAGTTGAGTGTCAGGTACATCTGTGCCAGAGTAACTTTCCAGATTTCTAATGGAAGGCAGTATGACGAGAGTTAATAATGTCTCAATTTCTGAAATGCTTTGGAAATGAGATATTCAACAAATTGAACTTTGAAATTGAGGCTTTTTACTGTCAGCATGTCTATGTGTCTGTGTGTGTGTTTCAAGTCTTTCTTATGAAATCTTCCCAATGCAAATGTATTGTTAATGTATCTAGTAACACAAACACATGGAGATTTTAAGTAGAAAATTGAAGATTTAAAGGGCTGGAAGGGACCTTTAAAGCCCTGGAACGCAACTCCCAGCAGATGTTTTGATTATTTCTACAGAATCCTGACCCGAAGGTGTCCAGTCCAGAGTGGAATGATTCTTGTGATGGAGACCTTATCACCACTCAGAAGATCAAGCCTTTACAGAGATGAAACCACTAATGAGAGATTCCTTTGTTTGAGATAAAATAAACCTTGATTGTTGACTAGTGTTTCATTGTATGGATAGACCACAATTTGTTTTTCCTTTCACTTGTTAATGGATATTGGGTAGTTTGCAGTTTGAGACTATTACAAACAAAGCTGTTAGGAACATTCAAATATAAGTCTTTGTATGGATGGACACGTGCTATCTTTTCTCTTGGGATAATATCTAGAAATGGAATGGCTGGATTATAAGGAAGGAATTTTCAAGGAAAATGCCAAATTTCTTTCCAAAGAGTTTGTACCATTTTACATTTCTACCACTTGCATATTAGAGTTCCAATTCCTCCACATCTCTACCAATACATGATATGTTTTAGCCATTTTAATAGGTATGTAGTGGTAGCTCACTATAGTTTTAGTCTGAATTTCTGTAATGACTAATAATGTTGAGCATCTTTTCATTTGCTTATTTGCCACCCATATATTTCCTTTAATTAACTTAAAATATTTTACCCATTTAAAAAATTGGGGTGTTTGTTTGCTTATCACTGAGTTTTGAGAGTTCTTTATATATTCTAGGTACAAGTCCTTTATAAGATACATGCTCTGTGATGTTTTTAGGTCAGATGTTTGGTGTTGTATTTCAAAAATCTTTGATTAATGGGGGTAACAAGAATTTTCTCCTATGTTTTCCCTTGGAATTTTTAGTTTCAGGTTTTACATTTAGATCTCTGATCCAGTTTCAATTAATTTTTGCATATAGGCAAGGTATAGATCAAAATTCTTTTTCCCCTTCCCCCACCAACATATAGATTTCCAATTGTTCAAGAACCATTTGCTGAAAAGATTATATTTTCTTCCCTGAATTGCCTTTGCATCTTTATAAAAAATCAGTTGTCCATATGTACGTGAGTCTGTTTCTGAACTCTTTTTGGTTCCATGGATCTATTTGTCTATACTCCAATATCATAATGTTTTGATTATTGCATCTTTATAATAAGTTTTGAAATTGAGTGGTGATAGTCCTCTAACTTTGTTCTTCTTTTTCAATATTGTTTTGGTTATTCATGGCCTGTTGCAATTCCATATAAATTTGAGAATCAGATTTTCCATTCTTGAAAAAAAAGGCCGTTGGAATTTTGATGAGTATTGCATTGAATCTATAGATCCATTTAAGGAACATTGACATATGTACATCATTGAGTCTTTTGATTCATGAACCAGATATGTATATTTCCATTTATTAGGTCTTCTTTAATTAATTTCAGCAATGTTTTGTAGCTGTCAATGGATATTTGGTCACATTTTTTCCTTGGTTCTTATTCATTATTTATTTTATTTAAAATACACATTTTAATTTATTTTTTAAATTTTATTTTCAATTAGAGTTGACATTAAATATTATTTTATATTAGATTCAGGTATACAACACAGTGGTTAGACACATATAATTTACGAGTGATCCCATCCCTTGATTACTTTAGTACCGACCTGGCACTATACATAGCCATTACAATATTATTGACTATAATCCCTATGTTGTACTTACTGCAGCTTGGGCCAGGGCTGTTTGCCTGCCACAGGAGACCTGTTGGTTTTGTTAAAAGGGCCTCTTGTGGAGCTTAGCCACGAATATGCCTCCAACAATTACACCCCATGTGTATATATATATGGTATATATATATATATCTATCTATCTATATATATAGATAGGTAGATAGATAGATATATAGATAGATAGATAGATAGTGCAGCTTGGGCCAGGGCTGTTTGCCTGCCACAGGAGACCTGTTGGTTTTGTTAAAAGGGCCTCTTGTGGAGCTTAGCCACGAATATGCCTCCAACAATTACACCCCATGTGTATATATATATGGTATATATATATATATCTATCTATCTATATATATAGATAGGTAGATAGATAGATATATAGATAGATAGATAGATAGATAGATATATAGTTTCTAGTTATTCGTTGCTAATATATAGAAACAGGTTTTTTTGGTATATTGATCTTTGTTATACTGATATTCTGTAACTTTACTAAACTCATTTATTACTTCTACTAGCTTTGTGAATTTCACTAAGCATGTCATCTGCGAATACATTTTTTATTTATTCCTTTCTAATTGGGATGACTTTGTTTCTTTTTCTCATCAACTGGTTAGGACCTCCAGTACAATGTCAAATAGACATGATAAGAGCAGAAATGACTGTCATCTTCCTGATCTCGTGGGGAAACTGTTCAGTCCTGATTAAGCATGTTAGCTATCGGTACTTTGTAGATGCTCTTTTCAATGGTTGATGAAGTTCTCTTGTATTCCTAGTTCAATGTGAGTGTTTAGTAGGAATGGATATTGGATTTGGTCAAATGCTTTTCTGTACCTATTGGAATGATTGTGCAGTTTTCCTTTCTTATTTGTTCTGTTAATATGGTGAATTACTCTCATTGGTTTTTTAATATCAAACCAATATTATATTCCTGGATTAAACCTCACTTGGTCATGATGTGTCTTTTCTATATGTCAGTGGATTCAATTTTCTAGAGTTTTGTTAAAACTTTTGCCTCTATTTCATAAGGAATATTGAGCTGTAGTTTTATGTTCTTGTAGTTTCCTTGTCTAGTTTTTGTTTTAGAATAATGCTCTAGTCATAGAGTGAGTTGAGATGTATTCCCTCTCATTCAATTTTCTTGTAGAGATCAAATAGAATTGGTTTTATTTCTTTGTTAATTGGTAGAATTCAATAGTGAAGCTATCTGGGCCTAACAGTTTTATTGTGTGAAGATTTAAAACTGCAATTTCAATTTCTTCGATATAAAGTTTTCAGGTAATCTCTATCTCCTTTAGTGAGGTTTGTGATTTTCAATGAATTTTTCCATTTCATCTAAGTGATTGAATTTATAAGGATAAAAGTTGTTAATATATTTTTATAATTCTTGTATCTGTTGACTCTATAGTGACACCATCTCTCTTATTCTGAATATCTTCTCTTCTTATATTACTTGATTCTCCCTAACTTTATTGTGGTGTGCTTTATGGTCTAGAATATGGTCTATCTCAGTACATATTCTCTGTGCACCTGAAAATATTATGTAGTTTGCTGTTGTTGTGGGAAGTGCTCTACAAATGTCAATCAGATCAAATTAATATTGTTCAGGTCTACTATATCCTTGCTGATTCTCTCTAGTTGTTCTTTTGATTATTCAGAGAGGTGGTATTGAAATATCTGACTATAATTTTGGATTTTTATATGTCTCTTTGCAGTCTCTCAATTTTGCTTCATTTATTTTACAGCACTGTTATTATTCACATTTAGAGTTGTTATGTTCTTTTGATTAATTGATTTTTTATTATTGTGAAATGGCCGTCTCGATAATATTCTTTTGTCTGATATTAATATAGCCACTCCAGCTTTCTTTTGACTACTGTTATGTGATATATCTTTTTTCAATTTATTTACTTTTTTGTTTATTTGTATTTATTTGTTTAACTTGAATGCCATTTAAGGGCAGCATATAATTAGGTCTTGTTTTTTTTACCTAATCTATCTTTGCCTTTATGTAGGATATTTAGAGCAATTTAGATTTAATGGGATTATTAATTTTGTTAGGTTTAAATCTATCACCTTGCTTTTTATTGTCTATTTGTCCTATCTATTCTTGGTTCTTTTTTCCCTCTTTTTCTGCCTTCTTTCAATTTATGAGTATGTTTTTATATCATTTTATCACCTTTGTTGGCTCATTAACTCTTACACTTAAATTTTTAGTGGTTGCTTCAGGGTTTATTGAAGATATCAAGTGATATTATACAACTTCTCATAGAGGATAAGAACCTTTTAAGAATATACTTTCATTTCTTCCCCATAACTTTTATGTTATTGCTACCTTGTGTTTTACTTTTACATATGTTATAAACTCCACAATACATTGTTTTTATTTCTCATATACCATATCAATTTTCATTTAAAGTGATATATACAGCAACAAAAATTTATATTTACTATATCTGGTGTTTTTTAATCCTTTGTGTAGATCCACACTTTCATTTGGTATCTTATTCCTTCTGCCTGAAGAAACTCCTTTAACAACATTTTTGTGTCAGGACTCTGATAATAATTCTTTTAGCTTTTCTATGTCTGAAGACCTATTTCTTTCATTTTCATTTTTTGAAAAATATTTTAACTGAGTACAGAATTCTATGTTTTCAGCCTTTTTTTTCTTTCATCATTTTAAAGTTTTTTGTTTTGTTTTGTTTTGTTTTTTACTTGTTTCTGACAAGAAATCTGCTGTTATTTTTATCTTTGTTCCTGTGTATGAGACATGTCTTTTTCTCCTGGATGATGCTTTTAAGGTTTTCTTTTTTTATTCCTGGTTTTGAGCAACTTGATAATCATATGCTTGGGTATAGTGTTCTTCATGTTTCTTGTTTATACTTTTCATCACAGTTGAAACATTTTCACTTATTATTTCTTCAAATATTTTTGTCTCATCTCCTACAATTATATGTATATTAGTCACTTGAAGTTGTCCCACAGCTCACTGAGGCTTTTTTTAATTAAAAAAAATTTTTTTCTGTGTGCTTAATTTTGGACAATTCCTCTTGTTAAATATTTAAGTTTTCTTTTCTTCTGCTAGGCCTAATCAGCCATTAACCCTATCCACTATATTTTTCATCTTAGACAATCTACTGAATGGGAGAAGATATTTGCTTATGATACATCTGATATGGAGTTTAATATCCAAAATATATAAAGAACTCATACAACTCACAACAACAACAAAAAACAACTCAATTAAAAATGGACAGAAGACCTGAATAGATATTTCTCCAAAGAGGAAATATAAATGGTCAACAGACATAAGAAAAGATGCTCAAGGTCACTAATTGTCAGAGAGATGAACATTAAAACCACAATGAGATATCACCTCACAGAATGGCTATCATCAATAAATCGAAAAACAAGTGTTGGTGAGGATGCAGAGAAAAGGGAACCCTCATACACTGTTGGTGAGATTGAAAATTGGTACAGTCACTGTGGAAAACAGTCTGGAGTTTCCTCAAAAAATTAAAAATGAATCTACCTTTTGACTTCTGAATATTTATCCAAAGAAAATCAAAACATTAATTAAAAAAGATTTATGCACCCCTATGTTTACTGCAGCACTATGTACAATAGCTAAGATATGGCAGCAACCTAAGTGTCCATCAACAGATGATTGGATAAAGAAGTTATGGTTCATATATACAATGGAATATTACTCAGCTATAAAAAAATGAAACCCTTTTTTTCCATTTGCATGACATAGATGCACCTAGAGGTTATTATGCTGAGCAAAATAAGTCAGTCAGAGAAAGATAAATACCATATGATTTCACTTATATGTGGAATCTAAGGAACAAAAAGAACTAATCGAAAACAGACTCACAAATATAGAGGACAATCTGGTGATGGCCAGAGGGGAGGGGCGTTAGGAGGCTGAGAGAAAGGGGTAAAAGGTTAATGAAGTACAAATTAGTAGCTCATAGATGGTCATGGAGATGGGGAGTACGGCATAGGGAATGTAGTCAGCAGTAACGTAATGGCTATATGTAGAGCCAGAAGTGAGATAAAGTAATCAGGGGGATCATTTCATAAACTATATTAAATTAATGTCTAACCAGTGTACTGTATACTTGAAACTAATAATAGAATAAAATAAAATGCTAAAACAAAGAATATTACCAGAGATAAAAAGGTCATTTCACAATAGTTAAGAGCTCAATAAATTTAGTGGACACAATAATCCTAAACATTTGTAAATCTAAAATGAGAGCTTTGAAATATATGGAATTAAAAGCAATGCAGGCAGATATGGCTATAACAAAAATTACAGTTGATTATTTAACAATTCTCTCAATAACTGATAAAAAGTAGACAGAAAATCAGTAAGGATGTAGGAGAACTTAAACAACACTGTCTATCAACTTGACTTAATCGAAATTTATAGAACATGCCATCCAACAACAGTATAGAGGAGGAAAAACTTCTACTCTTTTAGTTTCTGTGGCTGGCCCAAGAATGAAACTGACATAAGAAAAATTAACAGAAGAAAAACATACAGATTTATTTAATATTTTTACATGTAGATGAGAGTTTTAAGAAAGAAAATAAAGATTTGGAGAAGCTGTTAGACCCCAAAAGCTTATATATCTATTTACACAAATAACAATAAATCATTGGGATATGACAAAGGCTACAGGCAATAAATTGTGGGACAGTGACCAGGAAATATATGGAGGAAACTAATACAAAATAAAGGCTATTTTAGTTTGTTTGTACAGGTGCATTTTGTCATTGACTCCCAGTCTCTATTGAAAAGAGTGTTCCTCTTTTCCCAGTGTAGGGAGGCCATCTTTCTCATGGGAAAATTTATGACCTGCTTTTAGATAGAAAGGGGGAAGAAAACCCTTGTAATCTGCTATTCTTCAAAGACCTTTAACTCAAAATAATCAATACGCCAAAGAAGCATGTTTTGGGATGGCATGTTCTGAACCTCTGCAACAGCAAAATACATATATTTTTTTCAGGATAGACCATATTCTTAGCCAGAAGATTTGATAGATTTTATTTTTATTATTACTTTTTTCAATATTATATTTTCACTTATAAATTTAATGTTAAATTTTTTTTTCAATTTCAATTGACATGACATATCAGTTTCAGGTATATAATGTAGAGATTAGACATTTATATAATTTATGAAGTGATCACCCCAATAAATCTAGTACCCATCTGACACCATACATAATTATTGCTATGTTATTGACTATATTTTCTGTACTATAATTTACACTCCCATGACTATTTCATAACTACCAATTTGTACTTCTTAATCTCTTCACCTTTTTTATCCATCCTCCGGCCCCCCGTCCCATCTGGAACCATCAAAATATCTCTGTATTGGAGTTTGTTTCTGTTTGTTTAATTTGTTCTTTTAGAATTCACAAATAAATTAAATCATATGGCATTTGTCTTTTTCTGTCTGATTTATTTCACTTAACATAATACCCTCCAGGTCCTTATTATTGCAGATGGCAAGATTTCATTCTTTTTTATGGCTGAGTAATAATCCACTGTTTATATGTACCACTTCTTTATCTATTCATCTACTGCTGGACACTTAAGTTGCTTCCATATCTTGGCTATTGTAAATAATGCTGCAAAAAATATATGAATACATATGTCTTTTCAAATTAGTGTTTTGGCTTTCTTAAGATAAATACCCAGAAGTGGGAATGCTGGGTCTTCTTTGTCTCATAAAGTCTCTTGTCATATAGCCTTTGTTTTAAAGTCCCTCAGCTTTTTTGTTGTTGTTCCTGTTTTCATAAAATATCTTTTTCTATCTCTTTGCTTTTAGTCTCTGTATGTCTTTCGATTTGTAGTGAGTTGCTCGTAGGCAGCCTGTGTAGGGTGTTGTTTTTAAATCCTTTCAGCCATCCTATTTATTTTGATTGGGACATTTAATCCATTTACATTTAAAGTAATTGTTAACAGATATATAGTTAGCACCACTTCATTATTTATATTTTTGGTTTTTTTTTTCTTTTTCTTCCTCTCAAAGAAATCCCTTTAAAGTTTCCTATAATAATGATTTGATGGTGGTGAACACCTTTAACTTTTTCTTGTCCGGAAAGTACTTTATCTGTTCTTCAATTCTAAACGATAGCGTTGCTGAATAGAGTAATCTTGGTCTTTGTTTTTCATCATCTTTGAATATTTTGTGGCAGTCTCTTTTGGCCTATAAAGTGTCTGTTGAGAAATCAGCTGACAGTCTTATGGGAACTCTCCTGTAGATAACTGCTTCTCTCTTGCTGCTTTTAAGATTTTTTTTCCTCTTTAAACTTTGGCATTTTAATTATGATGTGTCTTGGTGTGGGCCTCTTTGGGTTCCTCTTGTTTTGTACTCTCTGTGCGCTTCCTGGGCTTGTATGTCTATTTCTTTCACAAGGTAGGGAAATTTTCTGTGATTATTTCTTGAGAAAGGTTTTTAATTCCTGGCTTTCTTTCTTCTCCTGGTACCCTATGATGCTAATGTTGGTACGCTTAATGTTTTTCCAAAAGCCTATTGAACTATTCTTATTTTGGGGGAATTATTCTTTCTTTTTGCTGTTATGATTGGGTGTTTTCTGCTATCTTATCTTCCAAATCATCTAATCTAATGTTAATTTCTTCTAGTGTATTCTTCATTTCAGTTACTGTATTCTACATTTCTAACTGGACCTTTTAGGTTTTCTATTTCCATTTTTATATTTTCTACCTCTTTGTTGAAGTTCTCACTGAGATCATTAGCATTCTTATAACCAGTGTTTTGAACTTTGCATCTAGTAGATTGCTTGTCTCCATTTCTTTTAGTTCTTTTCTTAGAGTTTTGTTCTGTTATTTCATTTGGGATATGTTTCTTTGTTTCCCATTATGTCTGCCTCCCTGAGTTTGTTTCTATGTATTTATGTAGATCTAATACATTTCTTGATTCTGGTAGAGTGGTTTTATGTATTAAGCGTCCTGTGGGGCTAAGTGGTGCAGTCTCCCTGATAACCTCCACCTGTGTCCCTTGTGTTGTAGTTGTAGTTGAGTCTTAATTGCTGTTGGCGCATCACTGGAAGGGTTTGACCCTCAGGTAAACTGGTATGAGAACTGCCCTCCTGTTGTAATTGAGTCTTAATTGCTGTTGGCACATCACTGGAAATGTTTGACCCTCAGGTAAACTGGTATGAGAACTGGCCATGACTGGCCTGTTGTGCAGGAGTTGACCCTACAAAGCAGGATTTACTTTAGTGGGGCTCTGGCGCCTACCAGATCTGCCCTTTAATGTGTCATTTGTGGAGGCGATTGGGTGGTGCTCTGATGTGGTCTGAAGCTGGCCACCAGATATGTTGGTTCTGGGGTCTCTTGGGAGGGACTGTGGTGCAGTCTGTGGCAGAAGGTCAGCTGCTTTCTATGCCCTGCCCAGGACCACTTGGTATGAGCTATGAAGTGATCTGCAGATGGTTGCCCTTTGTCCTGGACTTGGAGGTGCCCGAGAGGCTAAGCTGTAAACTGACGCCAGCAGCTGCTAGTGCCAGGCTTGGGGATGCTTAGAAAAAGGTATGGAATATGCCAAGGTATGGAATATGACAAAGCCAGATGCTACTTATTTGGGGTTTACAACATTTGAGAAATTTTTAAAAAGTCTGCAGCATGAGATAAGACAGACCATTTACATGGAATAGCCACTGGAAGCTGCTTGGGTGGGCCTGCAAGTTTGGTATGGCAGGGTTTCAGGGAATCACCAGGGTGGGGCAAATGGTACTGATTGATGGAGACTAGTTAGTGATGGAGACTCAAATATGGCACCCACCTGCACTTGCAGGCTTGATGTGGGGAGGGCTCAACAAAGGAACAATGGCTTCTGCCAGCACTTCCGTCTGAGAGAA
Source organism: Pteropus alecto (assembly GCF_000325575.1). Lineage (NCBI taxonomy): Eukaryota > Metazoa > Chordata > Mammalia > Chiroptera > Pteropodidae > Pteropus > Pteropus alecto. The sequence continues at coordinate 1,414,318 of NW_006441386.1, forward strand.
AGTCCTGCCAGCCGTTCCCCTGAAGCCAGACAATTCAGTTCGTCCCTTTAAATTCCTGGCACTTTTCCAGCTTCAGCTCCAGTGCTGGAGCCTAGAACAGGTGAGTCTGTCAGTGAGTAAGTCCATGCATTCCTTTCAGAGGAATGCCTGGGACTCCAACATTACTCAATCTCATTCAGTCACAGTCCCTGCTGGTTTTCACTGCTGGATGTTATGGAGACTTCTCTTCCTGGGACTGGAGCCCTGGGCTGGGGAGCCTTGTTTGGGGCTGGGACTGCTTGCTCTTCAGGTGGCTCTCCACAGCCAAGATAATCATTCCTGATTCTTAACCTTTGCACGGTGAGTGCGGGACTTGCCCTTTCTCATCTCTGCCCCTCCTACCAGTCTCAACATGACCTCTTCTCTATATCCTTAGTTATAGGAGTTCAGGTCAGCTAGATTTCAGGTGATTCTCAGTGATGGTTTTTCTGTAGTTTAGCTTTAATTTTGATGTGGTCATGGGATGAGGTTAACACAGCTTTTATCTACCCCACCATCTTTAGTCTTGATAAATTTTAAAAGATGCAAGTTATACAAAGAAGCATCTCTGATTGTAGTAGAGTTAAATTAGAAATTAATTACAGAAAAATATCTAGAAAACCACAGACATTTGGAAACTAAGTAACACATTTATTTATTTTATTTTATTATTTTATTTTCAATTATAGTTAACATACAATATTATATTAGTTTCAGGTGTATAACAGTGATGACATGACTTATAAAGTGATCACTCCAATAATTTAGTACCCATCTGACACCATACATTGTTATTATAATATTATTGACTATATTCACTATTCTGTACTTTAAAGCCCCATGACTGTTTTATAACTTGAAATTTCTACATCTTAACTCCTTCCCCTTTTTCACCCATTCCACCAACCCACCTCCCATCTGGCAACCCTCAATTTGTTCTCTGTATCTATGAGTTTTTTTCATTCATTTATTTTGTTTTTTAGATTTCACATATAAGTGAAATTATGTGGTATTTGTCTTTTCCAGTCTGACTTATTTCACTTAGCATAATACCCTCTACGTCCATTCATGTTGTTGAAAAAGTCAAGATTTCATTCTTTTTCTGGCTGAGTAATATTCCTTTCTATATATCTACCAATTCTTTATCCATTCTTTTATCAATGGAAACTTAGGTTCCATATCTAGGCAATTGTAAATAATGCTGCAATGAACATAAGAATGCATATATATTTTTGAATTAGTGTTTTGGATTTCTTTGGATAAATACCCAAAAGTGAGATTGGTAGGTAATATGGTAATTGTATTTTTAATTTTTCAAAGACTCTCCATACTGTTTTCCATAATAGCTGCACCAATTTGCAGTCCCATCAATAGTGCATGAGGGTTCTCCTTTCTCTATATCCTTGTTAACACTTGTTGTTTGTTGATTTATTGATGATAGCTATTCTGCCATATGTGAGGTGATATTTCATTGCGGTTTCAATTTGTATTTCCCTGATGATTAATGATGTTGAGTATCTTTTCATGTTTCTGTTGGCCATTTGTCTTCTTTGGAGGCTAAATAACATGCTACTAAACAATAAATGGCGGTAACAACAAGATCAAGGTGAAAAAATCCAAAGATACCTTGAAACAAATGAAAACGAAAACACAATGACCCAAAATCTATAGGACACTACCAAAGCAGTTCAAAGGGGAAAATTTATAGCAATACAGGCCAACCTCAAGAAGCAAGAAAAATCTCAGAAAAATAGTCTAAACTTACACCTAAAGGAATTAGAAAAAGAAGAACAAACAAAGCCCAAAGTGAGTAGAAGAAGAGAAATAACAAAGATCAGAGTGGAAATAAACTGAATAGAGTCTAAAAAAAAAAAAATGGAAAAGATCAATGAAATCAAGAGCTGACTCTTTGAAAAGGTAAACAAAATTGATAAATATTTAACCCGATTCATTAAGAAAAAAAAGAGAGCCTAAATAAATAAACTCAGAAATAGAACAGGAGAAGTGACAATCAACACCACAGACATACAAAAGATTATGAGAAAATATTATATGCCAACAAGTTGGACAACCTGGAAGAAATGAATAAATTTCTAGAAAGGTACAGTCTTCTAAGAACAAATTATGAATAAACAGAAAATCTGAACAGACTGATATCTACTTACAAAATCGAAACAGTAATAATAATTAAAAAACCTCCCAACAAACAAAAATTCTGGGATGGTTTCACAAGTGAATTTTACCAAACATTCAAAGAATTAATATCTATTCTTCTCAAACTATTCCAAAAAGTTGTAAGAAAAAGTCCCCTTATACTCATTTTACGAGGCCAGAATTATCCTGATACCAAAACTGGATGCACACACTACTGAAAAAACAAAATTATAGGCCAATATTCCTGATGGACATAGATGTAAAAATTCTCAACAAAATATTAGCAAACCAAATTCAGCAATATATTAAAAAGATCACACACCATGATCAAATGGGATTTATTCCCAGGATGCAAGGGGGTTCAATATGCACAAATTAATTAACATGATATACCGCATAAACAAAGTAATAGATAAAAATCATATAATCATGTCATAGATACAGAAAAAGCATTTGACAAAATCCAACATCCATTTATGATAAAAACTCTCAGCAAAGTGGAGATAGAACATATCTCAATGTAATCATGGCAATGTATGACAAACCCACAGCTAACTTCATTCTCCACGGTGAAAAATTGAAAATTTTTTCTTTAAGATCTGGAGCAAGGCAATGATATCAACTTTCACTACGATTATTCAAAATAGTGTTGGAATTCTTAACTATAGCAATCAGACAAGAAAAATGAAATAAAAGGCATCTGAATCGGAAAAGAAGAAGTAAAATTGTCAGTATTTCAGATAGCATAATACTATGTACAGAGAATCTTAAAGAATTCACTAAAAAACTGTTAGAAGCCATGGACGGTGGCCTTATTTCAGTTAAGTAGCAGGATACATAATATTCAAAAATTGGTTGCATTTTTATACACCAATGATGAACTATAAGAAAGAGAAATTAAGAAACCAATCTCATTTATAATTACATCAAAACAAACAAACAAATAAATAAAATGCCTAGGAATAAATTTAATCAAGGAGGTAAAAGACCATTTGTAATGCAGAAGCCTCAGACCTAGAACTTGCACCTGGGCTTTGGATATTCTGGAAAAAATCCACCAGAAGGACCAGAGAGGTGAGACATGCCATTTATTTTTCATGAGGCAGGGAAGCTTCAGTAGGGGCCAGTTGGAGCTTCGGAGCTGCAGGAAAAGGCACTTGGCCAAGGGCGACCAATGTACTCATATACAAGCAGAAGGAGAGGAATTGCCTCTCTGGGGAAGCAGCCGCCTTCTCAGACAGATTGGAGCGAAATGTGCTGCTTAGTTACAGAAGCAGATAATGTCTATAAGAACAGCGGACCAGCCGATTTCTTGAGCTGAGCAAGCAGATAATGTCCACAGAGGCAGCAGAAAACATCCTTGGGAGCAGGCACTGCCCAGAACTCTTTGTGCATTGCCTTTCTTATGACTGCAAGCCAGGCAGCCATCTGCCTTCTGAGTACCTGGAGGGGTTATGTTCTGAGTTAATTCTATACCATTACTTGGAAAACTGTAAGATGTTGAAGAAATAAATTGAAGAAGATACAACTAAATGGAAGGATACATTATGCTCATAGATAGGAAGAATTAACTTTGTTAAAATGTCCATACTACCCAAAACAACATAATCCCTGTCAAAATACCAATTACATTCTTCACAGAACTATGACAAATAATCCTAAAACTTATATGGAACCACAATAGACCCCAAATAACCACAACAATTTTGAGAAAGAAGAATAAAGTTGGAGGTATCAGGCTACCTGATATCGAACTATACTACAAATCTATAGTAATTAAAACAACATAGTACTGGCATAAAAACAGACACATAGATCAATGTAACAGTAGAGAATCCAGAGATAAATCCATGCCTATACAGTAAATTAATCTGTGACAAAGGAGGCAAAAATATACAATTTGCTAATGATACTCTCTTCAATAAATGGTGTTGGAAGAAATGGACAGACACATACAAAAGAATGATATTGGATCACTTTCTTACACCATCTACTAGAATAAACTCAAAATGGACTAAAGACTTAAATGTGAGTACTGAAACTATAAAACTCCTAGAAATAAATACAAGCAGTAAAGTCTTTGACATCACTGTTAGTAATATTATTTGGATATGTCTTTTCAGGCAAGGGAAGCAAAAGAAAAAATAAATCAATGTGATTACCTCAAACTAAAGAGTTTTTGCACAACAAAGGAAACCATCAACAAATGAAAAGACAGCCTACTGAATGGGAGAAGATATTTACCACTGATACATAAGGAGTTAATATCCAAAATAAATAAGGAGCTCATACAAATTAACACCAACTTCCCCCCCACAAACAATTAAAAAATGGGCAGAATACCTGAATAGACATTTCTTTATGAAGGACATACAGATTCCCAACAGAGACATGAAAATATGTTCAGCATCACTAATCATCAGGGAAATGCAAACTAAAACCACAGTAAGATATCACCTCACCCCTGGCAGAATCCTACTGGTCAATAAATCAACAAGCAACAAGTGTTGGTGAGGATGTGGAGAAAAGGGAACCCTCATACTGTTGGTGGGATTATAATCTGGTGAAGCTATTATGGAAAACAGTATGAAAGTTCCTCAAAAAATTAAAAATAGAACTAGCACATGACCCAGCAATTTCATTTCTGGGTATTTATTAGAAGAAATCTGAAACACTAATTTGGAAAGACATATGTGCTTCTATGTTTATTACATTATTTACAATAGCCAAGATATGGAAGCAACCTAGATGTCTATGGATAGACAAATGGATAAAGAAGATGTGGTACATACATACAATGGAATATTATTCAGCCATAATAAAGATGAAATCTTGCCATTTGTGACAAACTAGATGGAAATAAGTCAGACAGAGAAAAACAAATACCATATAATTTCACTTGTATGTAGAATATAAAAAATAAAATAAATGAACAAATAAAACAGACAAACTCATAGATACAGAGGACAAATTGAGAGTTGTGGTGGGGGTTGGCAGTGTGAGTGAAAAAGGGGAAGGGATTAAGATGTACAAATTACCAGTCATGTCATGGGTATGTAAAGTACAGCCTAGGGAATACAGTAAATGATATTATAATAACTATGCAAGGTGCCAGCTGGGTACTAGACCTATGGATGACCTCTTTGCAAATCATATAAATGTCTCATCAGCATGTTATACACCTGAGACTAATAGAATATTATATGTCAACTGTAATTGAAAAATAAAAATAAAGAAATCAAAGTAGGTATAAATAAATGTAGAGATATCCTGTGTTTATGAATTGGAAGATGCAACATGGTAAAAATATTAATTGTACCCAAATTCATCTATAATGTATGTAATAAGGAATTTGGTCTCTTCCACATAGAGGCCTGGCCATTGTCCCTGGTATTTGATATTTATATTGAGTGTCTTTGATATTTATATTGAGCCCCTCTAGGCACACCTAATAGTTTATAGTAATGAGTTTCCTAACAGCAGGCTCTTTGGTCATGTAATATGGATCCAATATCCAGGGAATAAGGTGGGGCAGGGCTGGAGATTGAATATAATTACACGAGAAATGAATCAATCAATCATGCCTACATAATAAAATCTCAATAAAAACTCGGGACACAAAGCTTGAGTGGATTTCCATGGCTGGCAATTGTTTGTGTGTGTTGTCATACATCATGGCTCAGAAGACATACACCCTCTATGGCTTCATGAGGAGAGGAAAACCAACCCCAGACTCTGCCCAATGTGTTTCTTCCTTTGGCTGGTTCTAATTTGTATCCCTTCCTTCTAATAATTTTGACCATAAATATAATTCTTCAATGACGTCTGGGAGTCTTCCTTGCTGATTATTAAACCTGAGGGTGGTTTCGGGAAACCCCAAACCTGCAGGTGGTTTCAGAAGTCTTGAGCAGACAGTAGTTTGAAGGATTTTGCTTTCAAACCTTGCAGTTTGGCTAACTACAGGTAAGTATTAATGCAGTTTCTATCAAAATTCCAGGAGGAATTTCTTGTATAGGTAAGTTGATTCTAAAACTTATATGTAAAGCCAAAAGGAACTAGAATAGCTAAAAAATTTTGAAAACAGAAAAATAAAATTAGAGGACTCACATTATCCATTTGTAAGAATTACTAGAGAGTTACAGTAATCAAGACCATATGGTATTGCCAGAGGGATAGAAAACATACCAATAGAATAAACCCACGCAAATATAGCCAACTGAATTTTGATCAAGATACAAAAGCAATTCAATGGAGAAAGAATCATTTTTAACAAATGGTGTTTAAACAATTGGATGTTCATTAACAAAAAAACAAACATCATCCTGCTCCCCACACCCTTTACAAAATATGTGTTCAAAATCAATCACAGATCTAAACAAAAAAAGTAAAACTTTTGGAGGAAAACATAAGAGAAATCTTGGTAACCTGAGAGTATTTGAATTTCTTAGACATGACACACAAGGCACAATCAATAATAAAAAATGATAAATTGGACTTCATCAAAATCAAAACTTTTGCTCTGTGGAAATGATGTTAAAAGAATGAGAAGAAAGCTACAGACTAGAAAAAATATTTGCATATCAAATATCCAACAGACTTGCATCCTGTATATATAGTCTTCTCTAAACTCAACAGTAAGAAAACAATCCAATTTTAAAATGGATAAAGGCCTGGAATAGACATTTTACCAAAAAAGATATAAGGATAAAAAATAAGCACATGAAAACATTCAATATCATTAGCCACTGGGGAAATTAAAGCCTTGATGAGATACCACCACATATCTATTAGAAATAGCTAAAATGAAAAATACTGATAAAACCAACTGATGATGAGAATATAGACTGGAACTCTTATACATTGTTGGTTGGAATACAAAATGACATAGCCACTCAGGGAAACAGTTTGTCAGTTTCTTTAAAAGTTAAATAGATGCTTACTGCATGACCTAGCAATTTCACTCCCAAGAGAAATGAAACATTCACACAAAAACCTGTGTGAATATTTACATATTTATAGAAGCTTTTTCTTTGTAGTTGCCAAAACCTATATGGAACGCAAATGTCCTTCGATAGATGAATGGTTAAATGGACAATGGTACATCAATGGAATGGAATTACATGGTAAGAATATGGAAGGAACTATTGATACATACAATAAATTGTATAATATCATAAAATGACAACATCATAGTGTTGGAGAACAGAGTAGTGTTTCCAGGGTTAGGAGAAGGTGTGACCTTAGAGGGAGCTTTTTGATGTGATGGAACTTTTCTATATCCGGATTATGTTGGTGGTTACAGAAATATATACATATTACAAAATTCATACAACTAAACATGAAAAAAAAGAAAAAAACACCTGAGTGCATATAAAACTGGTAAAATCTAATTGAGGTCTAAAGGTTAGTTGATAGTATTGTATCAATGTCACTATCCTGGTTTTGATCATTGTAGTATGGTTATGTAAGATGTTAATATCAGGGGGGAAAATTAATGAAGTATATACAACAACTCTTGATGCTATTTTAATAACTTTGATGTGAGTCCAAAATTATTTTAAAATAGAAAACAGAAAATAAAAAGTTGGATCCTCAGCTCCTCATTACAACCCTGCTGTGCAGTCTGAAATTTCCTTCCTCTAACCTGATGGCAGAACAGAGGTTTGTTATCTGAGAAGTGGGTGTGGGCTTTGGTGAATGGGGCAAACAAGCCCAATAGAAGGCAAGTGAACTGTATTGAAAAAAAATGAAGATTTATATTCTGAATGCAGAGACCTATGTCCAACCCTCTTCCCTTAATATGTCCTAGTATTGCAGACAACTTCTGCAGATGATCCTGACAAGTTCAGAGAAAAGACTTAAAGATCTTGACACTAAGTTATCTCCAACAAAATGGCCCTGTAAGACCACTTTCTATGCTAGCCTGTTATCTGAGGGTTCACAGGTTTCAGACAGTTTCTTAGCCCTCAATTCCTAAACATGAGTAGAACACCAAGGCATATCAGATGGCTAAGGAAATGCTCTAACATGAAATATTATAATACAGAAAAACAAACAACCATACCTAGATGGAAACAGAGACAATTCAGGAACAAGAAAACTTTATGAAGAATAATCATTAATAATCTCAGAGAAGAGAGCATAATATGTTCATTAAGCAAGAACAGAACAGGATGCTACACACAAACACACAAACATACACACACACACACACACACAAAAGGAACATCCAGTCCAAAAAGCGGCACTTAGAAATTAAAGGCAAGACAGAGACATGACAAATTCAATATAGAATGTTTAAAAGATAAAATTAAGAAATATAAAGTAGAGCAAAAAGAAATAGAAACAGTAGAGAAAAGATAAGAAAATTCAAGGACTACTCAAAAAATCTAACATCCAAATAATGGAAGTTCTAGAGATAGAGCAGAGAAAAAGAAGGGTGTATATAATGAAAGAAACAGTTCCAGAACTTTTCTTAGAACTGAAGATACAAATGAAAATAGACCCACAATATGGACATTTATTCATTAATTTATCAACAGATGCTTACTGTGTCCTTTTATGGCCTTTTCTCTGTGCATGCACAAAGAAAAGAGAGATCTCCTGGGTCTCTTCCTTTTCTCATAATGATACCAGTCCTATCAGATTGGGGCCCCACCCTTATATGACCTCATTTAACCCTAATTACTTCCTTAAAGGCCATTTCTTCAATATGGTCACATTGAGTAGGGATGGGTGGGATGGGGATGGTGTGTTGGTGGTCGTGGTGGTTAGGGTTTCAACATATTACTTTTGGGGAAACGCAATTTAGTCTATAACAACTCCCAACGTCAAATTTCAGAGCAAGATTTATTTTAGACACATATGCACTTTTAGATGTATAATATGTACAACTATTTATTATCTTATTTACTATTGTTATACATATTGTTATACATTGTGTCTTTTTGTATCAGTCAGAACTTCCACAACACTGTAAAATAACAATCATGCTTTTCATGAGACTCAATTAAAGTGAAGAGTGAATAAAGATATTTTCAGACATGCAAGGTTCTCAAAATATGCCCCCTACCCCAGCACCCTTTTTCATAGTGCTACCAGAGAGTGCACTCCAACAAAATGAGAGAGGAAAACAAGAAACAGAAAGACCTGGGACCCAGGAAACAGAGGATCCCACGCTGGCACCTGTCACCAGAGGTAGGGGGGAAACAGGTCCCCAGAGGAGCAGTTCAGAAGACACCCAGAAAATTTTTCAAGAATAAGAAATTGGCTAATATTTGTTTTATCATAATATGAGCAGAGGAGTTTCAGATAATGAAGGAACATTTAGTTTTGAATTAATGCTAAGTATATAGCAAAGTACGGTGGGACAGTAGAAAGATCAGTGGTTGCCAGGGGTTCTGGGGGAATGGAAGGAGGGAGAGAGAGATGAAGAGGTGGAGCACAGAGAATTTTCAGGGCAGTGAAACTACTCTATAAGGTATCAAAATGGTGGATGCATGTCATTGTACATTTGTCGAAACCCATAGAATATACAATGCAAAGAATGAACTCTAATGCAAACCAGAGAATTTAGTTAGTACTAAGTATCAATATTGGCTCATTGATTGTAACAAATGTATCACAGTAATGCAAGATGTTAAAATCTGGAAACTGTGTGTAGGCAGAGACAGGATACATGGGAACTCTCTGTACTTTCAGCTTAATTTTTCTATGAGCCTAAAATTTCTCTAAGAAATAAAATGTACTATTTTTTTTTCAATGTGCAATTGAAAAACCAAGAAATGTATTAATTCCAGGGGGAATAGAAGTTGTTTCTAAAAGGACAAGGGTTCATAATATATGACAGGGAAAACCTGCGTAAACGGAATGGTGATTTACCCCCAAGCATAATATTAACACATTGCGAACATGGGGGTGACACAGGCATGTGGGGGTCCTGGGGACAGAGCATGAAAGAACAAATCCTCATCTTCTATAGTGGGAAGTCCATTAAAATATCGAAAACCAAAAAGCCAAGAAGCAGCCACATGTCAGAGAATTTGACATGGGAAGAGGGGACAGTCTTGTAGAACTTTGACTTTTTTAAGAGTATTCACAACACTTTTTAGTCAGAATAAAACCTTTAAAGACAATTCTACATCAAAAATAAATTCAATTTCAACACTGTCAAAAATCTCAGAGAAATTTCTTGTTAGGTTTATTTGAGATCTTTTCCTGTTATTTTGAATAGATTCTCTCCTATTTCTGCTTTTTCTAAAGGGTAAACTTATTAACGTTTTCCTCTGTTCATTAAATTTTCTTGTTAATTTTCAGAGTTTGATTTTGACACATTTGAATTTTTTAGGTATTTAACAATATGTGCTAATGTTTACTCCTTTGTGTCTGTTTTGAATCTTTTTGCATCAGTCAGAACTTTTATGACACTGTAAAACTGCAATCATGCTAGCTGGCATCCTTGTACTACTACTCTTGATTTTATGGAAATGACCCAGTCAAAAGTGTTCTATACTATAAATTATACTATTGGCTGTTGAATTAAGATATAAAACCTTTGTCATGCTAAAGAATTCTTTTAGTTTTAGTTATTTTGTTTTATCAAGATTACGTATTAAAAAGCATAGATCTTTTGAGGCTTCTCTGAAATTGTGACATTTTTCTTATTGGACCTAGTTTTTGTGACTTTTCATAATATTAGATATCTTAATATTCAACTGTCTTGCATTCTTGGGGTAAACTCCAGGTGCCATGACTCTTAATGCATTGTTAAATTTGGTTTGCCATTAATTTTTATTCTACATTTATCAATAAGGTTTGGATAGGGGTTTCCTTCTTCTTCTTTTTTTTCTTCAGATTTTGATATCAGAGTCTTAGTTTTTCTTTTTTTGTATACCATCAAAACCATTTATTTCTTGAAAAGTATGACATTCTTATTTAAGATGTCTAATTGAACCCTTATTTGCCTTTCCCACTCCATAAACTTACTTTGAAATGAGCATAAAGAAGAACAAGGAGGTGTGTACATTAGGAGGAAATTTGGGGGTAGAGAGAAACCTTAGTTGACCAGAGATGTTGAGTAATCACTGCAGGCTTCTGCAGCCTTGGTCTGAGAGATGCTAAAATGGGGGAGCCCTTATGCTCAGTGAAGCCCCAGAGAAGTCTCAAGCCCACAGTGAAGAATGGCAAGCAAAGGGGGAGAGGGCACAAATTCAGGTACAACCTCAATGTTGGTCTAGGCAGTAGTCCTGTCCTGTCCCTTGTATGTACCAACTGCAGGATCCTGGCCACAGATTTCAATCGCCCAGGATTTCGCTGATTGTCAGATCAATCATCTCTTCAGGTAGCAGTATTGAAATGATGACGTAATGCTTTCCTAAGATTTAGAATTCTTATTTTTATTTTTTATGCTTACATAAAGATTTTTTAGAGTTTTAAAAATGTTTTTAATCCTATCTTACTTTTATACATCCATGAAAAGAAAAATATAAGTGAAACAATTGAAGAAGGCATTCATTCTCAAACTTGAGCATGCATCAGAATCATATGGAGCATTTGTTAAATAATAGATTGCTAGGCCCTACTCCTATAGTTTCTGATTCAGTGGAGTCCAAGAATTTGCATTGTAACAAGTTCTAGTAAAGGTGACGCTGCTGGTCCAGGAGCCACACTTTGAGAACCACCAGACTAAAGAATGACTAATACTTCTACACTTTCAGAATTCACTCTTCTGAATCACTTTTTATTTGTTTGTTTGTTTGTTTTTTATGTAATAAGACCATGTTTAATGAACACCAAAATACAGGTGAGGGCTATGGAGTTTAGAAGAAGGGGATGTAGTGAAAGGTCTCACAGGGACAGCAGAGCAGGATGACTGGTCCTATTTTACAGTTAGGGAAACTGAATTCAAACAGGTTCACTGGCTTGAGCAAAGCCACAAAGAGTTCCTGGTCCTTCCTTCAGCACTACTGTGGCCTGGCTCAGAGATTTGGGCGGAGGGAAGATGAATACCTCACAGGAAGAGCAAGATGGGAAGGGGCATGGTATATAGGGACCTAAATCACTTTTTAACTCGAAGTCATTGATATATATGTTTTTAAATATAATTCCATGAAGTATTAAGAATGTAGGCGAAGCAGCATTTTTTGTAAGAATCGATGAATCGATGAAAGAATAAGGTCCACTGGTGCTGGGCTTTTCAGTTGGTTTTGCAATTATACAAAGCCTATCCACTTTGTAAAGATAGCTTTATTGAAATGTAATTTACATAACAAAATCCACTTGTTTTAAAAGTACAATTAAATGATGTTTAGTGTATTTACAGAATTGTGCAACCATTGCCACAATCTAATTTTAGAACATTCCCATCACCCCAAAAGAAACATCAGGCTCATTTACATTCACTCCTCATTCTCATTCTTAGTTGTATGCAACCACTGATTTAGTTTCTGTCTATACATTTGCCTTTTCTGGAAATTCAATGTAAATGAAATCATACAATATGCGTTCTTTATGTGTCCGGCTTTTTTTTTCTCTGAGCATAATATTTTTGAGGTTCGTTCATGTGGTAGCATGAATTAGTTTTTTGTTCCCTTTTATTACCAAATAGTGTTCCATTCTTTGAATATGCCATATTTTGTTCATCCATTCACCAGTTGAGAGACATGTGGGTTTTCCCCCAGTTTTTGATTATTCAGAATAATGCTGCTATTAACACTCAAGTACAAGTCTGTGCAGACTTTTCATTTCTTTTGGGCATATACTTAGGAGTAAAATTGCTGGGTCATATAACAACTCTAGGTTTAGCATTTTGAGGAACTGCCAGACTGTTTGCCAAGGTAGCTGCATCATTTTAGATTCCCATCAGCAATGTATGAGAGTTCTGATTTCTCAACACCCAAGTCAACAATTGTTATCTGTTTTTTATTTTTATTTTCATTTTTTTATAGCTATCCTAGTGAGTGAGCAGTAGTATCTCATTGTGGTTTTGATTTGTATTTTCCTGATAACTAATGATGTTGAGTATCTCTTTGTGTGCTTATTGACCACTGTGTGTCTTCTTTGGAGAAATGTCTATTTGGATCCTTTGCTCATTTAAAAAAAATTATTTATTTTAATTAATTTTAAGTATACAGTACATTGGTTAGGTATCTATATAGTTCGTAAAATAAACCTCTAATTGCTTCCTCCTTCCCTTGACCCTCCATCTAGCCATTGTATTAATGCTAACTGCATTCCCTATGCTGTGCTCCCCATCCCCTTGACCATACATCAGCTGCTAATTTGTACTACTTTAACCCTTCATTCCATTCTCCCAGCCCCCAAAACCTCCCTTCCCTCTGTCCATCACCAAATTGTCCATTATATTTGTGAGTCTGTTTTTGATTAGTTTGTTCTTTTTATTCCTTAGATTCTATATATTAGTGAAATCATATAGTGTTTATCATTCTCTGTCTGACTTAAATACTTTCTAGGTCCATCTTTTCCCATCTCCTTCTAGTCTGTGTGTGTCTTTAAATCTGAAGTGAGTCTTTTGTATTTTTTCTTTTGAAAGAAGTCCCTCCAACATTTCCTGTAATACTGGCTTGGTGGTGATAAATTCTTTTAGCTTATTTTTGTCTGGGAAGATCTTTGTCTGTCCTTCAACTCTAAATGATAGCTTTGCTGAATAAAATATTCTTGGTCGTTGATCCTGGGTCTTCATCCTGTCGAATATTTTGTGCCAAGCCCTTCTGTCCTGCGTAGTTTCTTTCGAGAAATCAGCTGCCAGTTGTGTAGATGTTCCCTTATATGTAATTATTTGTTTTTCTCTTGCTGCTTTTAATATTCTTTCCTTGTATTTAACCTTTGGTATTTTAATTATGATGTGTCCTGGTGTGGGCCTCTTTGGATCCCTGATTTTTGGAATTCTCTGAGCTTCTTGGGGTTTTATGTCCATTTTCTTCACCAGGTTAAAGAAGTTTTTCATCATTATTTCTTCAAACAGCTGTTCAACATCTTGCTTTTCTTCAGGCATGCCGATCAGATGGATATTTGGACCCTTAATAGTGCCCCATATTCTCCTTAAATTATTTTTATAGTCTTGGCATCTTCTCTCTTGCCGTTCTGATTGCCTGTCCTTGGCTTTCCCATCCTCTAGATAGGGTATTTGAACCTTGTCTTTACTCACTTTGTTTATTCCTTTGCTTATTCCATTTAATATGCTTCTCATCTCAGATAATGTATTCTTCATTTTGATTCTCTTTTATAATTTCCATTTCCATTTTTATGTTTTTTATCACTTTGTTGAAGTTCTCACTGAATTTATCTACACTTCTCAAAAGTTCATTGAGCATCTGTAAAACCTATATTTTAAACTCTGCATCCATTTGGCTGCCTTTCTGTGTCAATTTCTATGGACTAAGCAAAGCTCCTAAGTGTCCTGGTCTTATTAGTGTGGATTTGTGAGGTAATTGTCCAGTGGCACAGTCCTGACAGGGATTCATCTGCAGGCCTAATTTAGCCCCAGCCTGTGTCCTGCTCTGGGGCCACCTGTTAAGATTCAGCAAGCAACCCACAGATGCTGTGCTTATAGTTGCCTCAAAAGGCCACACCAGAAACCGAGGCCAGCTGTCTCCAGTGTGGGTCTAGGCGCTGCTCCCCAAGGAGCATTCGACTTACTGAGGATATACTTGGATGTGACTTGGGTGGGGCTGCAAATTGGGGGAGGCGGGGTTTCAGGGAATCCTCTGGGTGGAATGACCTCTGTTATCCAGTTTGATGATGTCTTGGCTATGGCGGGGCTGTGTCTGGTGCAGTGGTATGGGGGAGGGCTCAACAGGGAACAGTGGATACTGCTGGCACTTCTGTACAGAGTTAGTCTCACCTCAGCCCTCACTCTAATAATGTCTCCCTGTAAGTCCCTGGTGCCCCCTGCATGGAGCCAAATCGGCACTGGTGCTCAGAGCACAGAGGCCTGTCACCATGAAAATCCGCTTGTGGACATGGCCCCTTTAAGAGTTGTCGTCTGCTGCTGCTGCATCCCTCTAACTCAGCCTCTTGTGACAGGGCAGCCCCGCGAGCTCGGCCTGTCCTACCTTCTGCCATTGCAGAGTAATTTCTTGTATTTCTCCTTAGTTGTATGGCTTGTTCATCTAGATCCCTGGTGATTTTTCCTTGCTGTTGCTTCTTGTTCTGTCACAACTTTGATTTGGTTGCCAGAGGGATAAAGAGAGCCTCTGTCATCTATGCCATTTTTTTCCCTCTCCCCCTTTGCCTATTTTTATTTGGGTTATTTATCTTTTTATTATTGAGTTGTAAGTGTTCTTTGAATGTTTTGGATACAAGTCCCTTATCAGATATGAATTGCAAAAGCCAAATTTATCTATTTTTCTATTATTACTTGTGCTTTTAGTATCATATCTAAGAAACCACTGCCTAACCCTAGATCATGACGATTTTGTCCTATGTCTTCTTAGAGTTTTAGCTCTTACAACAAGATCTTTGATTCATTTGAAGTTTTTTTTATAGTTTCAAGTAGGAGTCCAAATTCATGGGTTTTTTTTCATGTGATACATAACTTTCCCAGCACCAAATATTGAAAAGACTATTGTTTTCTCATTGTATTTTCTTGGCATCTTTGTTGAAAACCTAGTAATTGTAAATGTAGAGATTTATTTTGGGGTGTCTCGATTTTCTTCCATTGATCTGTCTATTCTTATGCCAGTACCATTTACTGGTAATAGTTATTATGCTAACAATGTAATATGTTTTGAAATCAAGACTATAAGTCCTCCAACTTTGTTCCTTTTCAAGATTGTTTTGTTTATTCTTTTTGAATTTTCATATAAAATTTAAGATCGGCTTGTTAATTTCTGCAAAAATCCAGCTGAGCCAGCTCACTTTTTATTTCTGCTTTAGAATGTTGTTAAACACCTCTGATTCATTTCATCTACTCTCCCTGTCTCTTTGTTTTCTATGGCTTGCATTGTCAGGTGTTTTTTATAAGCCGTTCTTGAAGTTTTGATATAGGCACATTTAATATCTGAGTGTTCGGGGCAGGACAACTAAAGCCATCTATCTGTTCCACTGGCCAAGAGTGATTGCGAGTCTTCAACTGAAGACCTGCATCGATTTTTGAGAAGTTAAAGTTCAAAAAGACCGTGTGTGTGTTAGAATTGACAAAATATGATCTCTTGTTTCCTTTTTCCATCCTTCAAAGTATACTTTTCTACAGATCAATGAATGAATTTTTAATTTGTCTTAAGACATTCTAATGACTTCTCATGTCAGTCAGCATAAAATCCAAACTCTCTACCATGTGTCAAGACTTTATGGGATCTGATTCCCAGAAAAATTCAGCCTCTTAGATGGCATTTCCTACAGCTCTCCCTCTGACTGCTCTGCTCTAGTCATCATGTTCTCCTCGCCACTCCTCAAACACACCAGACACATTCCTATTTCAGGGCTTTTGCATTTGATGCTCCCTCTGTCTGGAATGTTCTTCCCAAAATACCTAGACAGCTTGCTTCCTCACTTTGTTTAGGTCTCCGCTCAAATGTCACCTCTCAGAAAGATCTTTTTGCCCAACTGATCTAGAAAAGCCCTTCTTACCAACACTGTCTTCTTTCTCTCTTTTTCATTTTACCACCACCACCACCTTCTTCCACATCTAGAGTGTTAGCCCTGTGAGAGTGGGGAATTTGTCTGGTTTTATTACCCTATGCTTCGAATGACCAGCATGTATCAGGTACTCACTCAGTATTTGCTGAATAAATAAATGAATGTGTAGAGCACATGGAAACAATGATGTTTACCCCCTTGCTAAAACTGGGTGAACTGAACTTTGAAGTAGGAGTGGAAAATTCAAACGTGTGAATAGGCCTAAGTAGAGAGCAGTGGGGGCTATGAAAAACTGGAGAGTGCAGGCTTCATTTTAAGGGTTCCTGTTGTTAGCTTTCCCTAAAGTATGTTTGTAGCTGAATCTGGCTTTCTGTTTGTGTGTGTGGTGGGGGTGGGGACTGGAGGGAGAAGAAGCAGATTCTGATCGAAGGTGACATGAAATTATATGACTTGCTTGGGAATGGTAGGCGTCCTCATGAGGGTTTTGGCATCCTCAGTCTCTGGTCTCCTAAGAGGAAAACATGTATTAGGTGAAGTTCAGGGCAATCCACCAGCCTGTGAGAAGAAAACATTAGGACTTCTAATTATATCTATTTTTATAAAAATAAAAATTAAGCTCTACTGATATTTACCATATGAATTGACCCTGACTTCTTCATTTTCTGGCTGTGTTTGACAGTCATGAGTCATAGACATCACACAAGGGATCTTGAGGGAAGAATCACACAAGGGATCCTGAGATTAAGAACTTCAAAAGTACTCAGTGCCATCACTCAGTTATTCACTTTCAGAACATTGTGGTATGTTGCAGTTTGCATATTGGTTGGTTGAGTGAGTATATGGATTATATTATCTAGTTTAAGCTGATATAACCCTCACAAAATGGACAAGTGACTTCGAAAATTTACTGCAAAGAAATCATAGAGGAAAGTAATACTAATCAATAGAGGAACATCCACCACAATGTAATAGTAGAGCCAGGACTTATCACCAAGTAAGAATAATAACAATCACTTCAGATTTACACATTCGCTTATTTTTCTGTTGTTATTTATTACATGTAGCAAAAAGCATATACTTTTATACCATTACATTTGCTAACCAAAATATAAAAGGCCTTTCAAAGTGAGAGATAACAGCATTTATTTGAGATCAATAAGAATAGCTATTTGGGATGCACTGATTCAGGCAGAAGTCCAAAGAGTGTTCTGATTAGGTGACAAAGGCAATAGA
>NW_006441386.1:1432330-1433856 GCF_000325575.1 Pteropus alecto
GGAAAGAGAACAATTATATCAAGAGAAGAAAGATATTTCTGTGGGTGTAGATAACATAACATAGTGATGCCAATTTAAAAGAATATTTTTTAACTCTCAGTCTGGTAGCAATCAGTCCAGTAAGTATAATAACTACTTTCTTGTTATCTTTGCAAACAGTTCTTTGAGGGCACAGTATTGCTTTAGTCCTGGTCCAAATGTGTTTAGCCCCGTTTTAACACTCCAAAGTTCTCAGTTGAGGCACATGATGTGCAAAGCAATTCCTCTGGCATGGCAGCTCCAGCTCCATTTTAAAGTTTCTCTATTTTTTTTTTTTTGACACATTTAAAAAAATTTTAACTCATATTTATTATTTGGCAAATCCTTTTATAATTTCTATCTGTATTTTTTTATGTAAACAATAAACTGGTATAGTTGTACAAGCAATCTATAATTGATTTATACATATGTTGAGGTTGAGTGCAAATTTTAAAGTTCTTATCAATAAGGCTGTGTAATTAAACTAGCTTGGAGACACAATTCTGGGGTGAAATTTCCTATTTGATTCCTGGGAGCACCCAGCAAGCCTGGCTGAGTTGCATCCAAGCACCTAAAGTGAAGAGTGTAGGTTATTCTCTTGTTCACATTTCCAGAGTCATAGGGAAAAGGTTGGCCAGAAATATAAACTAACTAATGTCACAAGAAAAAAGATCAGTTTCCCTTATCAAGCAATCTACTCCTTCCTTCATAAATGTGAATGACTATTAAGATTTCCACATATTCGAAGAAAGTCAACAGCATATAAGACAAAGATGAAGATGAATAAACAGAATGAGAAAACCCAAAAGAAGTACATAATTTGGTGAAAAGAGAAATTACATGATTCTAATTAATATCAACAGACTGACTAGAGGAGATATTGTGTAGAATAGGATTCTAAAACTAGAATAGTCTGATAAGAAAAGTGAGTAACAAGAGAATAAACAACATAAGATATAGTTCAGGTACAAGGAGGCAATCTATGAAGCCAAATATTCTTCTATTGGGAATTCTAGAAAGAGAAAAGAGAAATTTAGGAAGTATATTTATCTTTTTATTTCACTTGTCCTAATTATTTGTATAAGAGAAGTATAACATTGACACTAAAACCTTACAAACAGTACAAATAAGAAAATTATAGACCTGAATCACTTACAAATATTTATTTAAATACTCTCTATAAAATATTAGCAAAAAGAATCCAATACCACATTAATAAAATGATACATCACAACCAAGTGAGATAAATTTTAGAAATGAAAGAAAGATTGGTTCAATATCTGAAAATCCATACTATGATACACTGCATTGAGAAATGTAAGTAAAATATTATATGATTATCTCTATATGTGTTGAAAAAACCTTCCACAACAATCAACAGCCTTTCTTGATAAAAACACTCAAGAAAATAGAAATCAATGACTACATATAAAAATTATATATAAAATTTTATGTAATTATAATAAATGTAAAAATATAAATTATATATATTTAAAAATATAAATTAT
>NW_006441386.1:1433970-1441485 GCF_000325575.1 Pteropus alecto
ATATAAATTATATTTATATATTCTTATATATATATTCCCAAGTTAATTTATAAATCCAATGCAACCTAATAAAAATACCAAAAAACTTTTTTATCAACTAGACATGTTAAAACTAAATCCATTTAGTTTTATTCATTTAGAATTTATGCTTATATATGGCATGAAGTATGAATCTATATCTTTTTAAAAGTGGCTAACCAATTGTCCTGGCACAATTTATTTAAAAAGTCAATTTTTTCCCAACCAATCTGAGATGTCACCTTTCTTATACACTAAAATTACACATGTACTTGCATCTATTTTTGGATATTCAATTCTAGTCCACTGATCTGTTTTCTATTCAGGTAGCAAAACTACACTATTTTAATTAAAGCTTTGTAGTATATTTTAATATATTTTAATATCTGATAGGGCTAGTTGCCTCTCATAGTTTATATTTTGTAGTGGTTTCCTGGCTATCATTGAATGTTGACTTTTCCACATGAAGTTTATTATTATTTACTGATATCTTCTTTTCTATCTAATATATGATCAGTTCTTCTGAATATTCTATGAGTGCTTGAGAAGATGGATTTCGTATTATCATGGGTAAAGTTTTACCTATCCATAAGGTCTATAGTTTTTTGTTTGTTTGTTTTTTTATTATGATGTTAACTTATTTTATATCCTTACTTATTTTTGTCCACTTATTTAAATGCTATTGAGCAGCTGATACTTTTCCAAGGGATAATTCAATCCTGATGACTTTGGGGGTTAGCCTTTTGTTCCATGAGTGAGAGATTTTCCTTGGTTCATGCTGTTATGTGGAACTTTAGCAGGATACGCTGTTCATGCAGCTACCTGATCTCTTTACAGTTTTTCTTAGATTAACAGTATGATGCTTGGCTTCTCTTTTTTTCCCACACTCCCATCAATTAGTTGTAAGCTTATTTTTCTGGCAAACAATTTACGATGATCTTGAGTAATGGTTTAATACCATTTTTATCATTTCCTGGTGTATACATGAATTTGAGAAACATGGAATATTTTTGGATGCAGTACTGAGGCACTGTCTGGAACAGAGGTGTGCTAAGCATTCTGGATATGGTCACAGGAAGAGAGTGGAGGAGTTTCTCAGAAGCTATGGGTATATGGTTCCCTGGAAATGTTGGACAAATTCTACAGGAACTTGATAGAATTGAGGTAAACTTCATGCCAGCCTCTTTCTGTTTCTCCAGGTTTGCCTTCAGCACATCTGGCTCCCAGGGAGACCTCCAGAAGGCATGCTGGGAGGGAAGTGAGCTTCAGCATGGCAATTTGAGTGGATTTTCACCCCCTGCCCACCTTGTCCCTCGAGGATGTCTCCATCCAGCAGTCAGCAGAGACTGGCAACTAGTGATAAAGAAGACTGACTTTTCTTTTTCTTTTAAATTTATTTTTTATTATGGAGACATCGGTTAATGAAATTCAGTGGACTGACTTTTCTTAATGTCCCAGAAGACCAAAGGTCTGGGAGAACTGGCTCTCTTCCCTATTTTTCTACACCCTTTGTAACCCATTTCTCCAAGGTGTCTTTTGTGAACTTTTAACCCGAATTTCCATATTGGGGTGGCCTGGAGTGACTAAGCTTACCCCCACTTTTATTCCATGACCTCAGAGGTATGGGACCAGCCCCTGCACATTCCACGTGTGTATGGGCGGGGGAGAGGTGGAGAAAAAAGACAGTGCTGGTGAGCTCTTCTAGAAGGAAGCAAGAAATTCATTTGTAGACAGAGGCACAGTTATCTGAAGTAGCAAGTGAAACACTATATTATGAAAGAAAATTATGTTGCCAACCTTGAAATGGGGAACCCAGATGACATCCATTTTTACAAAGCCTGTGTTTTGATCCATTTCAAAATACTCACTGGAGTTAGTCTTGTAAGTTTTATAATCCATCAGCCAGCTGGGCTTGTAGAATGACATTTTATCATGAAAATAGACTTATCAGGGAGGAGTAAGAAGAATCAAAGACACATGAAATTTATAACACACCAAATCAGACAGAGCAATCAGTTTGCTGTCATAATCTTAACCTTTATGTTGCAGAAGTCTCAGTCTGAGCCTCAACTAAAGCCACTCATGGAGTTCATCATGATGTGGGACCTACCCACTAGAGCAGTGGACATGTGTATAAGGCAAGGAGACACCCTAAGGGAGAGTCAAGACATAGAAGGACAATAAGCCTCTTGCCTTGTGTTGCCCTCCCCCAATTCCCCCTTTTTCCCCTTTGTTTTTCTCTCTTCTCTCTCTTTACCCCTTCTATGGGTGAGTAGATTTATTTCTAGAACTCTTGGAAGTAAGAACAGTCATAAAAAACATAGAAAATATGTTTTTGTAAAATTCTCTGTGAGTAAGTAATAAACCTAGGCATTTCCACCTTGACTGACAGCCTAGGTGAAGCATTAGCATTTCTAGCACAACCTCAGCTTTGGCCATAAACCCTCTGAAATTGTCACAGCAAACGGGGGCTGAGATGATGTGTGTGAATCAAGGATGCCATGGTGCTATAGAGGAAAGCCTGACCTATTTAATAGATGGGAAACAGATTCAGAGAGGTTACTGATACAGGATTAATCAGCTTTCAAGAAAAGTCGTAACAGAAACAAAATTTGTGAAGCTAGAAATAAGAATTAATGGAAAGGAACTTAGCAAACTGGAGAAAACAGAAACTCAAGTTTGCAGAGGGGATGGCTAAATGCCACATGGAGTTGCATGTCTGAACTCAGATGTTTAAGAACTTATACCTTATAATTTTAGACTTCAATCATAAAATTTTCTGAAAATTCTATAGTCAAACATCTATCATCACTATTTTAATGAAATAATTCTCCCCTAAGCAATTAGGCAATGAAAATGTATTCTGATCTCCTCCCTCCCAAGGTTACAAGGTTTCTTCCAGTAGTACATCAAGAAAATAATAAATTTTCATAATTTGTAAACATGTAACTCATATCTTGAGACTTTAAGGACAAAAAAACAATAGTCAGTGATTAAAAAGTAATTCCAATGTTTCATCATGGATCCATATTATTATAGATCCATTCATAGCCCACAGCCATGGTTCTTAGAACGTCCTTTCCTCTCCCCTTCAGTTCCCTCTCACTGCTAGCTACTCCAAAGTTACCCAATCTTGAAAACTTTGATTATTCACTCTTTATCCCAACTTATCTCTAAGCATTTTACCTCTCTAGTTCTGGTGTCTTTCTATTCATTCTCCTACTTTTGTATCACCAAAGCTCTTCTCGGAAGGTTTGGGCAGAAACAAAAGATAAGATTGTGTTTTGCAGATTAAAAAAAAAAGGAGAAAGTCCTGGTAGTATTTATTAATTAATTAATTATTTTACCACAAATGCAAAATATTATTTTAAACCAATTCCCCTTCTATGATAAATAGTGATAATTTAGGTAATGTTCTCTTGAATGTTTTCATATAAACATCCTTATAAATTATTCATATAAATTATTGTTATTAAAAATAGTTTAAGGCTAATTAAATCATACACAGTGGCTCTGAAATAGAAATAACTGGAAATTTTTAACAAAAAGTTTTTAAATAGAGAAATGCACAAAGAATAAATAATACCAGTGCCTCACCCGCAGGATTAATATAGGTTAACAGGTTTTCATGTTTGCTTTAGGCATTTTGTAATTTTACGAAACAAGATGTTACACATTAAGTTGAATAAAGACCAGTGGTCATAGGAGTTGGAAAGGTTATGTAAACAGAGGGGACTGGTAGGGAAGGGAAGGCAAGATAGAGCAGAAGTGTTCTGAAAGCCAGTCCATAAAGCCCACAAAATAGAGGTAGAGAAAGTTAAAGCTGAAAACTTAAAGCAAAAATCATGATTAACAGTGGACTGTTAAAAAATCCTTCCTTTTAGAAACAAGTATTCTTATATATTTGCACGCATATTTACCATTTCCAGTATTCCTCACATCTTTTTGTAGATTCAAATTTCCAATATTATATTAAAAAATTTTCTCTACCACTTTTTGTAATGCAGGTCTGCTGGCACCAAATTCTCAACTTTTATACATTTTATCCAAAAAGATGTATTTTTTGCATTCATTGTTGAAGAGTTTTACTGGTTATAGACTTTCCACACATTAAAGATGTTATTTAATTGTCTTCCAGGCTATGTTTATTGGATGAGAAGTCAGTTGTTGTTGACACGATTATTCTCTTGTATGTAATATGTACTTTCTGTCTGGCCACTTTTAAGATTTTCTATTTAACTTTAATTTTTATCTACGATGTGACAAGATATTGGTTGTTTTTATTTTGTTTTAGTGTGGATTCTCTTTGGAGGCTTGCTAATTCTCTTATATATGTTTAATGTTGATAATGAAATTTGGAAAAATTTGGCCAATATTTTTTCAGATCTTTAAAATTTTTTTATTTTTCAGTTACGGTTGACATACAATATTATGTTAATTTCAGGTGTACAGCAAACTGATTAAACATGTATATAACTTACAAATTGATCACCTAGATAAGTATAGCACCCATTTGACACCATACATAGTTATTACAATATCATTGACTATATTCCCCATGCTGTACTTTACATCCTCATGATCGTTTTTATAATTGACAGTAGGTACATCTTAATCCCTTCCCCTTTTTCACCTACTGCCCCCTCAGTCTGTTCTCTGTATCTATGAATTTTTTTCTGTTTTGTTAGTTCATTTATTTTGTGTTTTTAGATTTCACATATAAGTGAAATCATATAGTATTTGTCTTTCTCTGACTTATTCTATTTAGCATAATATCCTCTTTGTTGTCACAAATGGCAAGATTTCATTCTTATTCTGGCTGTGTAATATTCCATTGTATGTATATACCACATCTTCCTTATCCTTGTCTATTAATGGACACATAGGTTGCTTCTCTATCTTGGCTATTGTAAATAATGCTGCAATGAACATAGGGGTGCATGTGTCTTATTGAATTGGTGTTTTGGATTTCTTCGGAGAAATGCCAAGAGGTGAAATTGCTCTGTCATGTGGTAGTTCTATTTTTAGTTTTGTGAGGATCCTCCGTACTGTTTTCCATAATGGCTGCACCAATTTACAATCTCACCAACAGTGCATGAAAGTTCTCTTTTCTCTACATTCTTGCAAACTTTTGTTGCTTGTTGATTTCTTGACCATAGCTATTCTACCAGGGATGAGGTGATATCTCATTGTAATTTTGATTTGCATTTCCCTGGTGATCAGTGATGTTAGCATCTTTTCATATGACTATAGGTGATCTGTATGTCCTCTTTGGAGAAATGTCTACTCAGGTCTTCTGCTCATTTTTCAATAGGACTTTTTTTTTTTTTTTTTTTTGGTGTTAAGTTGTATGAGTTCCTTATATATTTTGGATATTAACTCCTTTTGGTTGTATAATTGGCAATAATCCTCTCCCATTCAGTAGGTTGTCTGTTTGTTTTTGCATGGTTTCCTTAGTCATACAAAATCTTTAGTTCAATGTAGTTTCATTGGTTTATTTTTCTCTTTTGTTTCCTTTGCCTGAAGAGACATATTAAAAAAAATATTACAAAGATCAATGTCTAAGAGTCTATTATTGCAAACTCTAGATGTTTTATGGTTTAAGGTCTTATATTTAAGTCTTTAATCCATTTTGCATTTATTTTTTGTTGATAGCGTAAGAAAGTGATCCAGGGTCATTTTTTTTTTTTGCATGTATCTATCTAGTTTTCCCACCATTTATTAAAGAGACTTTCTACCCATTATATGTATTTTTTGCCTTCTTTGTTTGTCATACATTAATTGACTGTATAGGCATGGATTTATTTCTGTGTTGTCTAATCTGTTCCATTGATCTATCTGTTTTTAGGCCAGTACCATGCTGTTTTGATTACTATAGTCTTGTAGTATAGTTTGATACCAGGTAGCATGATACCTCCAACTTTGTTCTTCTTTCTCAAGATTGCTTTACCTATTTGGGGTTTTTTGTGATTCCATGAAAATTTTAGTATTATTTGTCCTAGTTCTGTGAAGAATGCCATTGGTATTTTGATAGAGATTGCACTGAAGCTGTAGATTGCTTTTGGTCATATGGACATTTAAATGATGTTTGTTCAACATGGTATATCCTTTCAGTTATTTGTATCTTCTTCAAATTCTTTTTTTAAATGTCTTATAGATTTCTGAGTATAGGTGTTTTACCTTCTTGGTTAAATTTATTCATAGATACTTTATTCTTTTTGATGCAATTGTAAAAGGGATTGTTTTCTTAATTTCTCTTTCTGACAATATGTTATTGGTATATAAAAATGTAACCTATTTCTCAATATTAATGGTATATCCTGTTACAGTTACTAAATTTGTTTACTACTTCTAAAAGTTTTTTTCAAATATATTTATTTTAATTAGTTCCAAGTATATAGTACATTGGTTAGACATCTAAATAGTTTGTGAAACGATCCCCCCAAATGTTCCCTGCCTTCCCTGACCCTCTACCTAGCCAACATATTAACGCTAAGTGCATTCCCTATGCCATGCTTCCCATCCCCATGACCATCCATTAGTTACTAATTTTTACTTCTTTAACCCTTCACTTCATTCTCCCAGTCCCAAAGCCCCCCTCCCCTCTATCCATCACCAAATTGTCCACTATATTTGTGAGTCTGTTTTTGATTAGTTTGTTCTTTTTATTCTTTAGATTCCACATGTAAGTGAAATCATACAGTATTTATCTTTGTCTGACTTAAATACTTTTTAGATACATCAAAGCAATATCTTTTTCCATCCTCTTCCTTTTAGTCTGTGTGTGTCTTTTAATCTGAACTGAGTCTCTTGTAGGCAGCATATGTAGGGATCTTATTTTCTTATTCATTCAGTCACTCTATCTTTTGGTTAATTCTTTTCCATTTAAGGTACTTATTGATAGGAATATAGTTGTTATCATTTTTTATTCCAGTTTTTGATACATGTTTTTCTTCTTAAAGAAGTCCCTCCAACATTTCCTGTAATACTGGCTTGGTCATGATAAATTCTTTTAGCTTATTTTTGTCTGGGAAGCTCTTTGTCTGTCCTTCAACTCTAAATGATAGCTTTGCTGGATAAAGTATTCTCGTTGTAGATCCTGGGTCTTCATCCTGTTAAATATTTTTTTTTACCAAGCCCTTCTGTCCTGAATAGTTTCTTTTGAGAAATCAGCTGCCAGTCTTATGGGTATTCTCTTATAGGTAACTACCTGTTTGTCTCTTGCTGCTTTTAATATTCTTTCTTCGTATTTAACCTTTGGCATTTTAATTATGATGTGTCATGTGGGCGTCTTTGGATCCCTGGTTTTTGGAGTTCTCTGAGCTTCCTGAGGTTTTTATGTCCATTTCCTTCACCAAGTTGGGGAAGTTTTCCATCATTATTTCTTCAAACAGCTGTTCAACATCTTGATTTTCTTCAGTTATGCTAATCAGATGGATATTTGGACCCTTAATAGTGTCCCATATGCTCCTTAAATTATTTTTATAGTCTTGGTAT
>NW_006441386.1:1441509-1446418 GCF_000325575.1 Pteropus alecto
AGACTGGTTCTCTTTTATAATTTCCATTTCCATTTTTATGTTTTTATCTCTTTGTTGAAGTTCTCACTGAATTTATCTACACTACCCAAAAGTTCATTGAGCATCTTTATAACCAGTGTTTTGAACTCTGCATCTGTTAGATTACTTGACTCCATTATATCTGGATCTTTGTTCTGTTCTCTCATGTGGTTTCTGCTTCTTTATCTTCCCATTTGGCTGCCTTTCTGTGCCTGTTACTATGTACTAAGCAAAGCTCTTAAGTGTCCTGGTCTTATTAGTGTGGATTTGTGAAGTAGTTGTCCAGTGGCACAGTCCTGAGAGGGATTCAGCTGCAGGACAAATTTAGTCCCAGCCTGTGTCCTGCTCTGGGGCCACCTGTTAAGATTCAGCAAGCAACCCACAGATGCTGTGCTTATAGTTGCCTCAGAAGGCTACACCAGAAACCAAGTCCAGCTGTCTCCAGTGTGGGTCTAGGTGCTGCTCACCAAAGAGCATCCGACTTGCTGAGGATGTATCTGGATGTGGCTTGGGTGGGGCTGCAAGTTGCGGGAGGCAGGGTTTCAGGAAATCCTCTGGGCGGAGCGACCTCTGTTATCCAGTTTGATGATGTCATGGCTATGGTGACGCTGTGTCTGTGGACTGGGAGGGAAGACTCAACAGAGAACAATGGATACCACTGGCATTTCTATACAGAGAGAGTCTCGCTTAGACTTTCACTCCGACAATGTCTTCCTGTAAGTCCCTGGTGTCGCCTGAGTGCAGCCGAATTGGCACTGGTTCTCAGAGCAAGCAGGTCCATCACTGGGAAAATCTTCTCACGGACAAGGACCCTTTAAGAAGCGTCTGCCGCTGCCACTGCTGCAGCCTTCGTCTCTCTCAGCTGCTCGAGACCAAGCAGTCCTGTGTTCTTACTCTGTCCTCCTTTCTGCCATTGCAGGGTGATTTCTTGGATTTATCCCTAGTTGTATCGCTTATTCATCAAGATTTCAGGAGATTTTTTCCTTGCTGCTTGCTCCTTGTTTCTGTCACAACTTCGATTTTGTCACCATTTTTTTTCCTCCTACTTCTAATAGTTTTTGATGAAGTCTGGTGTTCTCTTCTGCAAATAATGACTTGTCATCTGCAAATAATGACAGTCTTACCTTTTCCTTTCCAATTTGGATGACTTTTATTTCTTTTTCTTGTCTGATTACTGTGGCTAAGCCTTTCAATACCATGTGAGAAAAGTGGTGAAAGTGGACACTCTTGTCTTATTTATAATTTTAAATAAATGCTTCACCACTGAGTATGATATTAGCTGTGGATTTCTCATATATGGCCTTTATCATGTTGCATTATGTTCCCTCTAACCCCACTTTGCTGAGAATCTTTATCATAAATAGATGTTGGAATCTGTCAATCCTTTTCCTGCATCTATTGATATGGTCATGATTTTTATCCTTTACTTTGATTATGCGGTGTATCATGTTAATTGATTTTTGAATATTAAACCAACATTGCATCCAGTAATAAATTCAGCTAAATCATGGTGTATTATTTTTAAAAATATATTGCTGAACTTGGTTTACTAATATTTTTGTTGAGAATTTTTGTATCTATGTTAATCAAAGATATTGGCTTATAATTTTGTTTTCATGGTAGTATCTGCATCTAGTTTTAGTATTAGGGTAATACTGGCCTTGTAAAATGTCTTTGGGAGCCTTCCTTTCTCTTCATTTTTTTTTTTTTGGAATACTTTAAGAAGGATAGGGATTAATTTTTTTGAATGTTTGGTAAAATTCACCCGTGAAGCCACTGGCCCAAGGCTTTTGTTTGCTGGGAATTTTTTGGTAACTGATTCAATGTCGTTAGCAGTTATTGGTATTTTTGTATTTTCTCCTTCTTCTTGATTCAGCCTTGGAAGAGTGTATGTTTCTAGGACTTTATCTGTTTCATCCAGGTTGTCCAATTTGTTTGCATATAATTATTTGTAGTATTTCCTTATAATTTTTTGTATTTCTGTGGTATCAATTGTCACTTCTCCTCGATTTCATTTATAACTTTATTTATTTAGGCTCTCTCTTTTTTTCTTGATTAGTCTGGTAAAGATTTATCTATTTTGTGTATTTTTTCAAACAACCAGCTCTTGATCTTTTCTATTGTTATTTTTTTTAGACTCTCTTTCATTTATTTCCACTCTGATCTTTATTATTTCTTTCCTTCTACTTACTTAGGCTTTGTTTTTCTTCTTTTCCTAGTAAGGTGATAGAGTTTGTTTGAGATTTCTCTTATTTTTTGAGGTTGGTCTGTATCGCTATACATTTCCTTCTTTGAACTTCTTTGATGTTGTCCTATAGATTTTGAGTCATTGTGTTTTCATTTTCATTTATCTTAAGATATCTTTAGATTTCTTCCTTGATTTCATTGTTAACCCATACATTGTTTAGTAGCATGTCATTTAGCCTCCACATGTTTGTGTGTTTTTCAGTTTTCTTCTCGTAATTGATTTCTAGTTTCATACCATTGTGGTCAGAGAAGATGCTTAATATGATTTCAATCTTCTTAAAATTATTGAGATTTGTTTTGTGGCCTAACATGGTCTATTCTAGAAATTGTTTCATGTGCATTTGAGAAAAATGTATATTCTGCTGCTTTGAGGTGAAATGTCTAAAATTATCAATTAAGTCTACCTGGTCTAATGTGTCCTTAAAGGTCACTGTTTCCTTGTTGATTTTCTGTTTGGATGATCTATCTATTGATGTCAATGAAGTGTTAAAGCTCCCTCCTCTGACTGCATTCCTATTGATCTCTCCCTTTATGTCTGTCAATATTTGCTTTATATATTTGGGTGCTTCTAGGTTAGGTTCATAGGTGTTATAAAAGTTATGTCCTCTTGTTGGATTGATCCTTTTATCATTATGAAATGCTCTTCATCTTTTTTTACAGTCCTTGTTTTAAAGTCTGATATAGCAATTTTATCTGATATAAGTGTCGCTACCCCAACTTTTTTGATTGTTTGTTTCCATTTGCATAAAATATTTTTTTCCATTTCTTTACTTTAGTCTGCATGTATCTTTCAATTTGAAGTTAGTTTCTTGTAGGCAGCATCATGTTTATTGTTTTCTGATTGTTTTTGTAGTTCTCCATTCCTTTTTTATTTTCTTGCTCTATTCTCTTATGTATTAATGACTTCCTATGGTGTTGTGTTTGAATTCCTTTCTCTTTATTTCTTTTGTATCTCAGGTAGATTTTTGGCTTATAGTTACCTTGTGCTTCCAAGATATTAAGCTATGTTTAGAGTAGTCTAACAAACTTAAGTTGATGATCACTTAAGTTTGAATACATTCTAAAATCACTACAATTGGTACTCACTCCCTTTATATTTATTTTGTCTTTTTTTTTTTTTACTTCTTTTGTGCTTATGCGTTTGTTTATATCCCTACATTTATTGTAGCTACACATGCCCTTACTACTTTTGCTTTTTAACTTTTGTGCTAGCTTTATTGTGGTTGATCCACTGAAATACATAATAAATGTATTTGCTTGTCAGTGAGAACTTTTTCTTTTTTGTTTTCTTATTCATGTTTTTGAACTTTTCTTTTCTTCCTAAAGTCCCTTTAACATTTCTTGTAATACTGGTTTGGTGGTGATGAACTTTTTTAGTTTTTTTCATGTCTGGGACTCTCTTTATGCCTCCTTCAATTCTAAATGATAGCCTTAGTAGGTAAAGTAACCGTGGTTGTAGGTCCTTGCTTTTCATCACTTTGAACATTTCATGCCAATCCATTCTGGCTTGCAAAGTGACTGTTGAGAAATTAGCTGGCAGTCTTATGCGAGCAACCTTGTAGGTAACCGTTTTTCTGTTGCTGCTTTTAAGATTCTCTCTTTGTCTTTAACCTTTGGCCTTTTAATGATGATGCCTTGGGGTGGGCCTCTTTGGGTTCATTTTGTTTGGAACTCTTTGCATTTCCTGGGCTTATATGTCTATTCCTTTACCAGGCGAGGGAAATTTTCCATGATTACTTCTTGAAAAATGTTTTTAATTTCTTGCTCTCTTTCCTCCTTCTTATCCCAGAGATCTCTTCTACTATCCTCATTTATTTATTTTTTTCTTTTTGCTGTTCTGATTGGGTGTTTTCTGCTATCTTTTCTTCCAGATTGCTGATTCAATCCTCTGCTTCATCTAATCTAGTTTTGCTTCCTTCTAATGTATTCTTCATTTCAGTTGTTATATTCTTTATTACTGATTGGTTCTTTTTAATATTTCTATCTCCATTTTATGTTTTCTATTTCTTTGTTGAAATTCCCACTGAATCTATCAATTCTTTCCTTACGTTTATTGAGCATCCTTATAACTTATTTTTTTTTTTAAACTCTGCATCTGGTAGATTGCTTGTCTTCATATTGTTTAATTATTTTGGGGGGGGAGTTTTGTCCTGTTCTTTTATTTGGTACATGTTTCTTTGTCTTCTCATTTTGGCTGACTCCTTGTGTTTGTTTCTATGTATTAAGTTGATCTGTTACGTCTCTTGATCTTGGCAGAGTAGCCTTATGTAGTAGGTGTACTGTGAGGCCCAGTGGCACATCAGTAGGTGAGACTGACCCTCTTGGTAGGAACTCTTGTTCAGGCCAAGTTCAGCTGCTGCCTGTGCCTTGTATGGGGCCAACTAGTAGGGGCTACAAAATGATCTGTAGTTTGTTGCCACCTGTGCTGGACTGGGAGGCTAAGCTGTGAAGCAAGTTTGGTCGCCACTGTTGCTGGGTTCGGGGCCACTTAGCAAAGGATACAAGGCATGTCGTGGTCAGCCATTGCTTGTTTGGGGTTTGTGGTCCTTTGAGAGATTTTAGGAAAGTCTGAAACTCAAGCTGAAAATAGCCATTGTGTAGAAAAGCTCCTGGAAGAGGTTTGGGCTGGGTTTGCAAGTCGTGT
>NW_006441386.1:1446440-1504174 GCF_000325575.1 Pteropus alecto
GGAATCACCAACAGGGTGAATGATGTTAGGTGAGATAAAGGGGAGTTCAGATATGGTACCCGCCTGCACCTGCTGGCTGGATTAGGGGCGGGCCCAACAAAGGAACAATGGCTTCTGCCAGCATTTCATCCCTGGAGAGAGCTGCCCAGATTTCTGCCATTTCTGTCCTCACTTCGAAGCTAGTCAATTCAGTTTCTCTCCGTATATCCCTGGTGCTTTTCAAGCTGCTGTCCCAGTGCTGGAGTTCAGGGCAGGAGAGTCTGCGAGTGAATAAGTCTGTGCACAGGCCTTTTATGATGCATACTAGGGATTCCAGTAACCTTCCATTTCACTCAGCCATAGTCCCTGCTGTTTTTCACAGTCAGATGTTATTGGAATTTCTCTTTCTTGCACTGGAGTCCTGGGCTGGGAAGCCTAGAGTGGGAGTGAACCCCTGTCTCTTCAGGAGATCCTTCATAGCCAAGATATCATTCCTGAATCTTAATCTCTGCACAGTGGATATGAAACCTGCCTGTTCTGGATCTCCACCTTTCCTATCAGTCTCAATGTGGCTTTAAAAAAATCCTTAGTTATATGACTTCTGTTCAGGTAGTCATAAGATGGTTCTCAAGGGTAATTTTTCTGGAATTTTGATGTGGTCATGGGAGGTGGCAAGCACAATGTTTACCTCTCCTGCTATCTTGACTTGAAGTCTTCTGTTTTTTAAATTCCCTATTCTCTTCCTTATTTCTGAGGCTCCAATTACACATATATTAAGATATTTGATATAATAGTTATATTTGATATTATTTTATTTTGAAGTTCTATTCCTATATTTTTTAATGCTTGACTCATTAATTTTGAATAATTGTATTTATTTGTTTTTAAATCAATGATCTTTCTCTCCTCTCCAATTGATCTGTTAATCTCATGTTATGGATATATTTTTAATTTTATAGATTGTATTTTTTTGTTCTAGGGTTTCTACTTGGAACCTTTTTAGGGTTTCCATATATTTTCTGAGATTCTTTATCTCTTCATCTAGTATATCTATTTTTCTCTTAAAATCCATTGACATATTTATCACTTATTTTAAAGTCCTTTCCTCCTAAATTTTAAAAGTGGATCTTCTCTATTGATTGCTTTTCTTAAATCTTGACTTGTTACCACATTTTCCTATTTCTTTAGATGTATGGCAATTTTTAAAAAAATTGTGTAGTGACACATTGAAGAGAATCTGAATTCTAATACCTTTCTTTGAAGTTTGTTAAGTTTTGTTCTAGCTGATCTACCAGGTCTGCTGGACAATCACCTGGATTTTTGGCTTGATTTTTGGCTTTTTTGGAGTGAGACTATTTTAATTTTGCCCTTAGTCTTGGGGTATAGCTCATAGTTCTGGGATGTACTTCCTAATTCCATGGCATGGAACTTTTAGAGTTTTGTTGAAACTCTTCTAATTTGGGTAGACTTGAACTCTAAAATCTGTCTTTCTGTTGAAATTTCTGCTCAGTGTTTTCCACTTTCCAGTTATGTTTTTTTCCTCTTCTGGTTCATTAGAATCTTTCCTTGTGCATATGCATTTTCCAAGTCAATAAGGACTTGAGTGAGTGTTTATAGATAGATATTGTGGCCTCCTTATTTTTCATATTTCCCCTACCTCTCAATTGCAAACTTCTCTAGCAGCTCCAAACTCTCATCTCTGACTCTTCAGCTTAATAAGACTTCTGTTTTTCGCTTGAACTCCACTCCCCATGCTCCAGGCAAATTGGAAAGTGCCTGTAGGAGAAACCTGGTTAAATGTGAATCTCACAGAGTTTACTTCTATTCTTCCAACTCTTATACACCTCCAATTTCTGCTTTAGTTATTTGCTAAGGACACTGTACAGTTGTTTTAATATTTTGTCCATAATCTATGGTTGTCATCAGTAGGTGGTTTTTGTCTGATACAAGCTACTCTGCCATTATCAGAGTTGGGAGAAAAAAGAAGAGTCCTTTGATCATAAGATGTGACATTGGCCTGCTGAAATAGAGTGAGAAAGCTAAACCAAAATGAGGATTTGGAGGCAAAGACAGTATCTTTTTCACTGCTGTATCCCCAGCAGCTATCACACTGGGTCTGGTGCAGAGTAGGTCTCAATCAATGTTTATTGGAGAAACATGGTGATTACTTTTAAGTATTTGAATGTCTCTCATGGAGGAGGAACTGACTCAGCCTGCAAAGGAGCTCTCTAAGGCTCTGAGGACAGAGTGGTCAGAGTTGGAGGACCTTTAACTCCTGCCCACAAGAATTCAAGAAGAAGTTGGATGAATACCTGGCTCAGATTTAAAGAGGGGATTCAAATAACATCTAGGAGTTTGGACTTTGACCTTCAGGATGGAAAGTCAAAGAAAAACTGAATAGTACGTGGCAGCCTACAAGACGGCCCTCAGTGATTCTTGCCTCTTGGTATTCATGCTCTTTTATAGGCTCCTTCCACATTAAATTGGGGCTGGCTGTGTGACTGATAGACTATGGTAGAAGTCATGTTAAGTGACTGCTAAGACCAGATCATAGAAGGCATTGCAGTTTACACCTGGGTCTCTTGCATTATTCATTCTGGAGGAAGCTAGCCATTAAGTGGTAAAGACACTCCAACAGTCCTATGGGAGATCCATGTGGAGAGGAACAATCTTTCCAGCACAACTTGCTAACTATGTGAATGGGCCATCTGAGGAGGAGATTATTCAGCTCTAGTCAAGCTTTCAGATAATTTCAGACCCAGTTGACATCCGACTACAACTTTACAAGAAACTCTGAGCCAGAACCACCCAACTGAGCCACTCCTGAATTCTTAACCCATGGAAATTATGGGAGATAATAAATTACTATTATTGTTTTAATTCACTTGATTTTAGAGGATTTGTTACACATAACTTTGAAAGTTGAGACTGGAATCTCACTCCAGTTTTTTTTAGTTCTAACAATCTATGCTATTTTTATATTTTATCACCTCCCTTTGGGTTGACTTTGACATGACTTTGACTAGTCCCAGAGACAAGTGTTCTGGGCAGTGTTTGGTTCCAGCAAATTCCTGAAGTTGGGGAGCTTGTTTTGAACAGGAGTCCCAGCACATGACTGAAAGAACTTCTCCTCTAATCAAGGAGTTCCTGGAGGAGAGGAAACTTGCCCCATGTTTGCATTACTACCAGCACAGTGCCTGACACAACATAGATTCCCTTTAAGTGCTCTTTGAATAATGAACAAATAAAGGTGAGCTTGTCAGAAAAAGGTCTTCTGGCCCTTTCGTGTCTATTCACATTCTTCTGATTTTTGGTCTTCCTGACATACTACTCAGCAGAGGGCAGTATAGTGCATCCTGAGATGCATGAAAATTCATCCGTTGAAATAGGTTTTCTTGTTTCATGGCTCTGTTATTTTGGGGATAATTCTTTTTGCAATAAGCCCTAGATTTATATATGACTAGAAAACTACACCTATAGAACACAGCTAAACATTCCTGAAGGCAAATTATCCAGTGCTGTTGCTATAGATATTCAAATTGATTTACCCCATCTTGGTAATAATACAATGGCACCTACGTTAGCTCACTAAAAGCTTGAATAAATAGAATTTGTTTTTATTCAGATTTCCAGTAGTAACCAAAATGTTTGAAGATGGCCCAGAAGGCACTGCAAGATCTAGAAAAGATGCTGTAAGAACTATGAAAAGAAGAATTAATTTACAGCAAGGATGATCCTTGAAAACATTATACTAAATGAAAGAGGCCAATCACAAAGAATCACATATTATGACTCCATTTCTATGAAATGTCCAAAATAGGTAAATCTATAAAGACAGAAAATGAATCAGTGCCCTAGGGCTGGGGAAATAAGAGGGTAATGGGGGTTGACAGCTGAGGGATGAGGAGTTTCTTTTGGGGACTGATAAAAATACTCTAAAATTAGGTGGAGGTGATTGGTGCAAAATTTTGTGAATATACTAAAAATCATTGAATTGTATATTTTAAATGGGTGAATTGTATGTATGTAAATTAATTCTCAAAGCTGTAAAAAAGAATAATGTTCAGCTAAATTTTTACAACCATCTTGTTATCCCCCTGGTTTAGTATCTAAAAATGGGTTAGTCATCTGTAATGGAGATGACCGACCATGCAATTGCTCATATGTCCTACACAGCATATGCCAGCAAAGAACCATATAGAAACATGACTGTTCTGATGCTGGATAACTAGTCTACATTCTGGTCATTGCCATGGGGCTGTGAGGGGCTCATTTGTTGTCTCTATTCACAGATAATGACCAGGACAAGATAGAGTCAGTGTTCTTATTCTAATCACCAGTCCCACTATTGGAGCCATGGGTGCCGACCTGGAGGTTGGCGTGGTGCCCTCCAGCCATGCTGGCATTAACTAGGGATCTAAAAGAGCCTGTGGCTATGGGGAACAATAGCTTCAGGATTACACAGGTGGCAAGGCTTTGTTTCCAATTCTCACTCAACTTGCATCCAAGATCTGCCTTTTTCTAATTTGCACAACAGCTCCTGTAGTAAGCACTTCCAAGAAGGTGGTGCTCTCAGGAACCAATAATCTCAGCAATTTGAGGCAAAAACAAAATCTATCATTAGAAGAAGCATCTTTGACTGGGAATTAGGAGATTTGGCTTCTCATCTGGCTCTGATAACTGAATTGACCAAGATCACTCCCCGAGTTGCTTCTAACCTTGAGTATGTCAGTAAATCCAATTTCATACGGGGAATCAAGGCTTAAACTGTAAGGTCATTCTCACTTCTAAATTTCATAAGCTATTGGTTTACACTCTTGGGGACAAATGTTCAACTTCTAAAGGCCAGCAGAAAAGCTGGCAAAACTCTACATGTCTCTTTCTTGTCTGGTATCTCTGCTGTTTGCCAGTAAGTGCCAGAGCTGAGATTAAAAACCAAGTATGACTGATTCTGGAGTTGTTGTAGTGTATAACCTTCCCTTCTAAGATTTTGTTGTATTTTCTGCTCCAGTCCTTTTGTCTGCACAGATTTGGTTTGGTTTTAGCCTTGCATAATTGTGGTCATATTGTGTATTCTATAAGTCTTCTACCTGCCAGACTCCCAAGTTCTCAAGGGAGCTTGGATGTTAGATCTATGCAGAAATTTGCACTGTAGATAAACAATTTCTGGAGGATTCTAGTGCACCCCGCCAATATGGAAGGTTGTTCTCTGTTGGCAGGGAATAGTCTTGGTCTCTTTTTCAATCTTTCTTCAGTTTCTAACCTCTTCAAGCTTTACTTGTAATTCTTTTGTCTAAAAAAGCAAAGACCCTAAAGAGAGTTGTCTGTTTTTCCACTGGGTTGTACAGAGATCCCTGGCTAGGAGCTAAGAGGCCTGGTCTCTTTCAAAGTTCAGGCATGTGTGAGCTCCCTGATACTTTAAGTGTACAACGAATATTGGGGTACATGTTCCAGTAGCTCTGGAATGGGGGAATGCTGGGGAAGGGTCTGTGTGGGGTCCTTGAAGGGAATGCAGCCACATTCTACTGTTAGGAAGCCAGCATATGTGGCCATCTCTGTTCAGTCAAGGGGCTCCAAGTTGGGGTTGCAGTGTGAATCTGGCCCTGGATAGGGCACCTCCCTATCAGATTGGGCTGTGCCCTCCCATCCTCATACAAATGCTTGACTCTGGCAGTACACTCTGTTGCTCTGTTCTCTCTCCCCTTTCTTGTTGTTCTTTCCAGTTTTTCAGGAATATCAAATAAAGACTCTTTCAAGAGGCTTCTTTGAGGCAAATAGCCAAGAAGCACCATTTAGTTTTGCAGTTCCTGCAGGTGAGCCAGATTGATGGGATTCAGCTACTTTATTTTTATTTTTTTATTAAGTTTATTGGAGTAACATTGGTTAATACAATTATATAATTTTCAGATGTACATTTTCAGAAGGATTTCAGGGAGAAGTGCCTCTTCAGGTTCTCAGCCTATTTTTTGATTGGATCATTTTTTGTTGTTGTTGTTGTTATTGAGCCACTTTAATAGATAGTCTCTTCTTCAAGATTAAACTTTCCTGGGCCTGATCTCTTACACTTCATACAACATCAGACTTAAGCTGTGATAAAATCTTATAAACAAAATGTGAGTTAAAAAATAAAAAGCTTTGTACTCTATTTTCTTGCTTCTGTTAAGAATATTCACAGATAAGATTGTGTCAGATATCTAAGCAAGTGTGCCTTGAAGTTAGAGAAGCTATGATGATTCTTTTTGGTAAAAGGTGAGGGGTGACGTTTCTTTTTTCTGTGTTTCCAAAGAGGAGACATTCTCTGGTTTGTATCCTGGAGGGAGAGTGAAAGCCTCCACATCCATTCTTGCCACTTGGTTCTTCGCATGGGTGAGGAGTGGCTGATGGACTTGCAAAACCCAACAGTCCTTGATTCACGTCACCGGGGTTGAGTCACTGTGCTTCAGAAGCAAAAAATAGTCCACCACATCTATCTGCCTTGTAGCGGGTAGGAGAGCCCATGGACTCTCCTCAGCTCCAGCTCCTATGGGTAAGCACACCTGAGTCAGGACAGAGCCAGTTTCAAGAAAAACTGGGTATGTGAGGCAGGCCTATGGTCCTCCATGAAGCTGGCAGGGTAAGAGGAGACCCACCAGGATCTGGTCCAAGGCACAAGCTCTAACATAGTTCAGCAGAGAGCTCTGTTCTTTGGGGCCACTGGTACTATGTAGGCCATTAATAAGGATGATTCTTTGATATCTATTTGGCCACCCACTCTGTGTTCTCTTATCAGCTGGAATCCTGGAGGAAAGAAAAGGTAAACCTTAGTGAGCTTCTAAACACCAGCAGTTTCCAAAGTATTCATCCTTGAACTCAGGCTCAAACTTCTTTCCAGACAGTTCTCTATTTTCTTATCCCCCAGTGGAGAGCTTTCTCTCTTTGTCTCAAAGCTCAGAAGAAACTTCTCCTCCAGTCTTTTTATATGTGTCAAATTTTACAACCTCCTCTTTTGGTCCTCCTCTGGTGCCTACTCATCTTTTCTTTTTTCATACTATTCTTCCCAATTGTCTATTCCTGCAGACCTTTGTCCAACTCTCACCCATGTCAAAGAGCGGGTAGAGACACATCCACGTCTATGATAATTATACTTTAGTGAGATACATGCATGATGCATAGTGTGCACCTATGCACCATGCTCCCTTGAATGTTGCTGAATTTTAAGCCCTTTAACATTTTTTATAGAAGCAAAAGAAACATTGCCACAGATGCATCTTATAACTTTATAATTAAAGAAGCCATTAAAAATAATTAAATTTGGTGTTTCATAAGTAAATCTAGCATAATGCATAGTATGATCTTTATATAGAGAATGGGATAAAATTATTTTTTCAACATTTTTTGAAAAGTTTAAATTAGATAAAATCAATAAGTGAATTAGGACAGAGACTGGCATACATTAAAAACCTGGTAATTGGTAGTGTTGTGAGAGTGACCACTGTAAATGCTGAACTGGGCCAGTTTGAAATCCCAGGATTGGGAAAGTCCATGAAGGATTTCTGGAGTAAGTACTCCTTAAAGCATGTCATGAAGTTAGCACAGGAGTAATCCAGATGAACAAGTGAAGAAAGGGTGTCTCAGGTTCAGGACATAATGAGGCTTGGGCAAAGTCAAGGATGGAAGAGGTCAGTGTGTTCAGGGGTCTGCATGGACCAGGATGTTGGGTTCATGTGTAGAAGTATCTAGAGAAGGGCTGGGGAAGGGCTTGGTGCCTACAGGGTTATGTGTGCCCTGTCCAAGAGTTGGAAACAATCAGGTGTCACTGTAGGATTTTAAACACTGCAGGTCCATGGTTGAAGACATTTCCCTAAAAGTCTGGCTTTCTCAGGTTTTAGAGAGACCTTCACAACCCATCCACAGAGTTAAGAAAAACATCTAAATCTTGGAAATAAGGCAAAGAAAGGACAACATCTTCTTTCAATGTTGCACAGGGGCATTGTTGAGCAAGCCCTCTAAGCAATATTTAATTATAGGGAAATATATCTTTGTTTGACTTGTTATTTATCAATAATAAATCATGTTAACTTGATTTTTTTTCTGGTGCAGATACAATTGATCTCTGTCTGGTAGAAAAGATAATTCCAAACGTTATAGTTTTTACTGTAGTATCAGAACATTAACAAGTTTTTTTTAAATCTAACAACAACTATATTCTAACATTTTTCCTTTAAAAACCTATGAATAACCAGTTCCTTAAATGCTTTTTGAATCAACCCAACCCTCTGATTCTCTTATTAATAAGTTGAATAAATCTTTAATGTGCATTCATTCTAGATGTGCATTATTAACTTTTTGAAAGTCATACTTTGATGCTGATTTTTCAACCGAAAATCCCCATGAAAGAGTAAGTGATGGAACTGAAAAGCCTGAAGACACTTTTTCGGTCTGAGACTTAGGATGCTCATCTGAGAGGAAGCTAGGGAGCTCCTGAGACAGTTGGAAAGGTTACTTTGAGGATTAGGAGACAGTGGGACCTCAGCAGCTTTGACTGATGGGCAGGAGAGTTGACTCAGCTAAGCATGGGTGCATGGGATTTGGTTGGGGCCACCATACGGGACAGACAGGATTCCCTGCAGCAGGTAATATCAAAATCAAACCAGTAGCAGCATCCCTATTCATATGTTGCCGAATGTAAATCTGTTGAAAGCAGGACTTGAGCTAATAGCTGGCCAACATACAGGTATATAGGCATTAGGTCCAGCCCCTGTGAAAGAGGTAGCAAGGATGTTCAAGCTGCAGGGACTCACATTTCAATAGGGAGTTGAAAACAAGGCAAAAGCTCCATCTTTTAGGTCTAGCCAGTGGTTTGGGGGCAGGTTAGAGTAGGAAGACTACAGCTCAGAAACATGTAGGGTCATAGGACTCAATCTCCAGGTGAATAAGATCTGCTCATTGTGTCATCTGTTCATTCATTCAACAAGTATGTATTGCCTAGCAAATGTCAGGCTCAGATAGCAGGTGGGAAGGTTTCTGTGATTATGGTTGACAGGGCTAGGGAAGGTGTCATGTCCTGTCTTTCTACTGGCCCATTTTCCCTGCCTTCCTTATAATGAGATTGGGAGGAGAAAAGCAGTATCCTGTTTACCAACATTCAATAGAACCTCATTATGACACCTCAAGTGCTGTCCAACTGTCATTGTTGTTAACACTTAGCTCCGTTGACCACCAACTTGTATTGAGAGAATTCCTCCCATGATGTGTCAGCACCTCCCCAAGGCAAAGGACAGGAATAAGCTTCCCCAGCCACCCCTGCAGATTGAGGCAGGCATGTGACTGAGGCTCTACCAGTCATGTGCTTCCTGAACAAACTTCAGTTTGGAAGCAAGTGACCCACAGAGGCAGGGACCACATGGGCTCCATTTTGGCAAAGATGGTGTAGAGACATGCAG
Source organism: Pteropus alecto (assembly GCF_000325575.1). Classification (NCBI taxonomy): domain Eukaryota; kingdom Metazoa; phylum Chordata; class Mammalia; order Chiroptera; family Pteropodidae; genus Pteropus; species Pteropus alecto. The sequence goes on from NW_006441386.1 coordinate 1,455,842, forward strand.
CCTCCAGAAGCAGAGCAGGTCCAGCCTGTGCCCAGCAATAGGGTGGGCGTATGTCCTTAGAGAGGCTCAGGGATAAATCCCCCGCTGATTGTTAGCAATCCCTCTGGCAGCACTTGGCTCAGGCCAGTCATCCTGCAGCCCTGAAGATTTCCAGGCTCTTAATGGGCTCCCTTTTCTAAGAAGGTCCGTTCAATATATCTGTCTCCATTTAAGGATTTCCCTGAACATCTAGAGATGTTTTACACAAAAGAAATTCTGGGGCACAATTAGAAAACCCTATCAGCTCTACTTTTTCTGCTGCTGTAATAGAAGTGTGAGATGATGAACGATATATTGCACTCCTTACATGAGGGAGGGAACAGTGATTGGTTATACCTCAAATAGACCTTCATTCTGGATATGAATTTGCCTTCCCTGCTTGTCAAGCTTCTGACAACAACATTGTGTGTGGACTTACAGAAAGTCCTACTCATCATTATGATATTCCATATAACACTTAAAAATTAATTAATTAATCAATCAAGGGGCTCATTTACAGCAAAGGAAGTAAGGACATGTAAAAGACTAATGCATTCTCTTCTTCTGCCTGGCCTGACTCAGGGCGTGCCTATGACTGATTAAAAACAGTCAAAAGATATACCCTCAATACACACCCTCCTAGAACAGGTATATCAGATCTTGGAGTAGTCAGGGTATGCCAAGTTTCCACTGTCATTTTCCCAATCCATTTTGTGCTATTTATTGAGCAGAATCTCTGGGCCAGATGCTTCATGTACATAAGTGCACATGCACAATTCTCACGACAGCCCACTTTCCACATGACAAAACTAAGGGCCAGAGAGGATAAGTTGCCCAAAACTATACAATTAGTAGACTTCAGAGTTGGGCTTGAAACCCACCCATGCCCATGTTCTTTTTACTGCAGTATGTCCCCTCCTTTTCATGGAGAACTGAAGGAGGAAATTCTTACACTGCCTCTTATGGCTCTCCTTCTTACCCCTCCTTCCTCCTACTCTGACTTCAGAATTAGAGCCAGAACCCACAGTTTCAAAAGACATTTAAGAGTAAGGAATACTTATGAGATATCCAGTTAGGAAAAGGAACACTGATTCAAGTCACCTTGCTTTACTGGGGTTAGACAAGATTAAGAAGAGATATTTTACAACTTATTATACAACTTTACTAATCAAAACAGTGTGGTACTGGCACAGGATAGACAGCTGTATCAATGGAATAGAATTTAGAATCCAGAAAAAGCTTATACATCTATGGCCAGTGATTTTTGATAACATAGGGGCAAATATTTATGACCTCAAATTTGGTAATGAAATCTTAGATATGATAAAAAGCACAAGCAACAAAAGAAAAAACAGATAAATTGGACTTTATCAAAATTTAAAACATTTGTGCATCAAAGAACATTATCAAGTAAATGAAAAGATAACCTACAGAACGAGAGTAAATTCTGGAAAATTATATATTTAATAAGCATTTAGAACATGGAGAAATTGAACTCTTATACATAGCTGGTGGAAATGTAAAATGGTTCAGCCACTGTGTAAAACACTGTGATGATTCCTCAAAAAATTAAACATAGAATTACCATATGACCCAGTAATTCCACTCTTAGGTTTATATCCCAAAGAATTGAAAACAATTACTCAAATACTTATACCCAAATGTTTATAGCAACACTATTCACAATAATCAAAGGGTAGAACCATCACAAATGTCCATCAACAGATTAATGGATAAATAAATAAAAACAATGGAATACTATTTGGTCATAAAAAGGAATGAAGTACTGATACGTGTAACAATGTGGATGATCCTTGAAAACATTATGCTAAGTGAAAGAGACCAGACACACACAAAAAATCACATGTTATGTGATTCCATTTGCATGAAATATCCAGCATAGGCAAATCCATTGACAGAACACAATTTGCGGATGTTAGGGGCTGGCAATAGGAGGAATGGGAAGTAACTGCTTGATAGGTATAGGGTTTTCTACCGTGGTGATGAAAATATTTTGCAACTAGTTAAAGGTGGTGGTTGCACAGCATTGTGGATATATTAAATGCCCCTGAATTCTTCACTTTAAAATGGTTAGTTTTATGTTGTGTAAGGTTTACCTCAATAAAAACTATATTAAAAAAAAATTAAAGTGAGACAACAACCAGTCCTATAGCATAGGACCGTATCCAGAGTGTGTTGTTGGTGGGAGTCTAGCTCAGATTTAAGCAACAAGCTGAAGTTAACCAGGGGCATATCCAGAGGAATGCAGTGAGGGAGATGCACCCCCACCAGCCTGGGGGGTCTCTGCAGTGGGCCAAGAGGTTGTTGTCAGCCCGTTGGTTCTACAGCCTCTCAGGAGTTAATCTGCTTCTTTGGAGGTTTTACAAGGCTCTCTTCAGCTCCTCCTTCACCTGCCTCTCTGGCCAGAGAGGACTGGCTGGGCTCCAGGATGCTCGCAGCATACTTCTCCCTCCTGCAGCTTGAGCAGGAGGACTAGCCAGGGTCTGGCACAACTCCAGTGTTCTCCAAGGAGTTGGACTGGGGGCAGCTCTGGAGTGGAGCTCCCTGACTTTGCATACACCACCCAGTTCTCAGGACTGGGACAACTTTGGCGAGTCCAGGGAAAGGTTTGGGACCGCCTCTAGGCACACAGGTAAGTGAAAAGGCCCTCGAGAGGGGAAGAGACGGGGCTGTAACACATCTGAGGTGTGTGTGACCCCATACTGGTCTCCTTATCTTAGACTTGTAGCTGTTATACAGGGGTGAGAGTATATTTCAGAGACATGCTTCTGGTTAACTTCTACTTGACCTTCAGAGCTTAACACAGGCATCACTTTTTCTAGGAAGCCTTCCTGAACCATAAAATGCCCTTCCTCGGTGTCCTCAAACCATCCTGCACTTCTACGTAGCATTCTCTATACTATATTTTAAAAGGCTAATGCCCCTTTGTTCCCCCCGCCCTACATTAGACTTTGGATTCCCTCATGGCTGGGCGCCCTCCTCCAGGTGTCCTCTTATCTCCATGCCAATGATCTTATAGGTGTCCTGGGTGCCTGCTATTATTGACTTGGGCAAAGAGGGCTGGTCCCTTCTCTTACTGAGACAGGCAAGTGTCTGTTCACATGCGTGTGCATATGTACACACACACACACACACACATACACACACACGCACAAGATCTCAAGGAAAGTTCAGTCTGTTCTTCAATCCAGGTCCCTGTGATAGAACCTAAACTATACATAACTGATGTGGCAATGGGCCAAGGTATGGGTATTGTGGCCTCAAACTAATTAGCTCAAACCCTTGCATAATACCAAGCATGGTCCTCCCTGCCCAGACCTGTAAGATATTGTCTTCCAAGTGGATGGCCTCTTGTTTGACCGAATCCCCATTTGGACCTATTTTTCATCTTCATTCTGCTCCATTTTGGTTTCTTCCTTTCCCAGGCTGGAGCTATTCCCTTGGTTGGGGTGTCCCAGCACTGCATCAGTATTAGAGTACCCATTCATTTTATTGCTGCTCAGAGTGAGAGGGAGACTTGGAACATGAAAGTCTGAAGAGAGAAGGGAAGGAAAACTGCTTTCTGGGTGAAAGCTTCCTTTTTCTTTCTGTTCCTTTGTGATCATTACAAATTACTTTAAACAACAAATCACTGATACTGCAAGCGTTAATCCACTGCCCACAGACTTCAGTGATCTACATACAAGATTCACGTCTTTCCGCTATAATAATTTTTGGACTTTATTATGCTGGAAGAGTATCTGTCTCTTTTCCAACCTTGACTGTGACATTACAAAACCCTCCTTTGTTGGTTTAGCCTTGGAGAACTCTATTTTCAATTTCCACTTCTCATTTCCCCTAGCTACAGCAATTAAGGGCAGAGGTGAGTGGAAAGATGTTAATCTTGGTATAAATAGATACAAGCCAGGTCTTAAAACTCAAATTGGAGCTGGGGGAACCCGGGCCACTGGCAGATGCAGGAGGTTACTGCTTCCCATAGGGAGAGTAAGACCAACTCTCAGGGGCTCAAAAGCACACAGCCTAGAGTACTTTTGGAAGTAGAGAGGGACCCAGGAACTTACAATATAATGTGATAAGTCTAGATAAGAAGTACATAATACTTTGAGAGTGCAGAGAATGGAACCTAACATTGTGCATGATGGAAGACTTCCTGAATGAGGTGATATCTGAGTAGAGCCATGTCGAACAAATAATAGTTATCCAGGAGCATGTCTGTCTACACCCTGAATTCTCTTCTCTTTCTGAAGCTCTAGAGAGACCAGAGAGAGGCATTTAAGGCATCCTGCTGTGCTTTGTCCAGGATATTTGGGTTTGGTAGCCTGAACTCTGAAGTATTAGCTGGATTGAGAGAACCTGTGGATTTTTCTCTGGGACCCTGGGCAGATGTGAGATGTCAAGCGGAACTAGGGATTTTGGGGAAGCCCTATGGTCTGACTTATGTGGTACTGCTCGTGATTTTTGTCCAAGAAATTCTCAGACATGGGTTGAGTCCCAGTTTAGGACATAGAACATTGGTGGTTTCCACTTTCAGGACCTTTGTTATGTGATGGCATCTATCTCAAGGACTAAAATTTAAGAATCCAAATAGAACCCATCAGCCATTCTAGTAGCGCCTTTCCCTCCTGTGGGCAAGGAAGGGAGCTGGGTACATTGCTCTAACTTTACTTGAGTGGTGTACTTCCCAAAGTTGGAGATATTCAGGCTACATTGCTACCCGAAGCAGCTGGAGAGTCTAGAGAGGGCTTTGCTTGTCTAGTTTTTTAAAAAAATTATTATTATTATTATTTTAAAGAAAACCTTTGTATTATAAAATAAAACCTAGGTAAAAATGTGTAGCTTAATGAATTATAATAAGGTGAACATTTTTATCATAACTACCAAGTCAAGAAATATAACTGCTAGTTATATTATAACTGCTAGTCATCCGAGAAACACCTCCATACACTCCACCCCAATCATAGCCTCTCCTTCCTTCCAAAGTAACACTTCCTTATGATTTCTTTATCACCCAAATGTGAATCTTGCTCCCCCCACCCTCCGACTGTTTTTTTAAACTTGATATGTCTCTTGTTTTTTCCTTACAATTTCTTTTGAAGAACTTAGGCCTTTTGTCCTGTGGAGTTTCCCACACTCTGGGAATTGCACTTAACAAACAATTTCAGATGGGGCTGTGGTGGGTTGAGAAATGATAATATGCAAATAGGAATGGTGTTTCTTTTTATTTTACAAAGAAATATTGGTCCTACTTCACCTTGGCTTTTAGCTCTGTCCCTGAGTCCAACTGCATACAGGATTCAATAAAGAGATGCCTATCTAATGGCTACACACAGACCCCTACATTACTGATTTTCTGTACTTTGAGTTCTATCACAGTTCCAGTGTCCCACTCTCTCTCTCTAAGGTGGAAAGGGGACCATATGAGCATTTACCCCTTCTGCACAAACTGCCCTGGGGTGGTGGCGGCTGGGGGCAGTTGGCTGTAATCAGCAACTCAGTTGAGACTCAGTAGGAGATGAGAGCCGTCCTAATCCCAACCAATTTGAATTCAGCAATTTCAGATCCTTCCATGTTTTTCCCTTTAGGCTTATAGTGATCTTCTCTCTAACCTTACAGTGATTTTCCTCATGCTCCTCTGAGCTGTCCTTTAATACTTGGAGTTCTCCACATCCCTGGAAAAAATGATTGGCTCCAGGGTGGTCTTTATGTTTTAAAAGATGCTAGTTCTCAATCTTGAGAAAGGGGTCTGGTCTTGATCTCCAAGGACAGCCTTCCCAAGCAGGTGTTGGACCCCTGGGACCAGCCTCTGCCTCAGCTGGCTCTTCAGGTGGGGCACAAACAAGCTGAGTCCTCCAGGCGAGGCTCAGAGCCCAGCCACCTTAGTGCTGGTGCTGGTCACAATTGTATAAAAATGCAGATGGTGGGGAGGGAAGGCTTTGCTAGGGTCTCATTGGCAGTGAATGGAAATAAACTTTAATAGTGGTAACTCTGAATGGAGGCAGTTAGGGATATTACCCTGCTGTGCTTTCTTTCAACGATGAGCATGTATTAATTTTATAGAAGTTGGAAATTAATAAGGACTCTGTCCAGGGAAAATATAAATCCTGTCCAACAACAGAATGGACTATGACAGACCAGCAAGCACCTTGGGAACCTAACGTCTGTCCAGGCTGCACCTGTGTCTGGATTTAGAGGGGTCTTCCAAGACCCAGAGGTCCCCATGCTTTGGAAGATTTCATTAATGACACTTTTATCCTTCATCTATATAAGCTAGAGTGAACCACATAGGAGTCTTTTGGTTTGGGGAGGGAAGGGGTGCTTTGAGCATCTTGGCAGCTCCCATCACTTTCCTCACTCAAGCCTCTCGGTATGGCTCCCATCTTTTGACCAGAAAGGATCCTGGTTGTGGGGCTGGCTAGAGGTCATTCACACCCGACAGGGCTGCCCTTTGCACGGAACCTCATGGCTTGACTGTAGATCTCTCTCCACTGTGGGTTTTCTGTGTTTGGAGCCAAGATACTGAGGCTGTGGACATTGCTCTGCTTCACTTCTTCCAGCCCCAGCTTGTGTCTGTACACATAGGCTGTCTGACTGATTTGTTTTCTTAGAAGCCAATGGTTTTATTGTTGAGTTTGGCATCTCCTCTGGCTTTGAGATAAGGAGAGTAAGTTGGGCTTTCGAGCTACAGTGGATGGCCTTGCCAAGTGACAGCAGCATGATTTAGTGAAATGACACTGCCACTCACAATATACAGTATCCAGAGAGCCCTGCTGGGGCTGCTTTACTACGAGAGACTTGGATGGCATGACCAGCTGTGTTGATGGCCAAGGTCAGGAGGATGGCCTTGCTATCTATCAAGCTGTTTGTGAGCTGCTCATCAGCTCCAGGAAATTTACCTGGGGATGCCTCCCTGCCTCCTTGCTTTCAGGGGCTGCATTGTTAGCCAGAGAGCAGCTTGGGAACTCAATGTCTGCCCAGGCTGCACCTCTGTGTCTAGATTTAGAGAGGACATCCAAGGCCCAGAGGTCCCCATGCTCTGGGAACAGATGTCACTAATAGCACTTTTATTCTTCACCTCTCTTGTTCATGCTTTGAATTTGTCATGCCCTATCATAAGGTATTCTGTGGCACAAGAGTACCACCCTTTCAGCCTAGGGAGTGGGACAGAGAAAAAGAAGGAGGAAAGAGAGGGGAACTGGAGAGAGAGAAATTTGAGATGGTTGGAGAGAATAAATAGGATGCTGTTTCTGCTATTTGCAAATCCTTTGGACCCTTGATCTTCAGGGCCATAGAGCAAAACCCAGGTTCATGGGTGATTCAGGCAGGCAGAGCTCTGTGTCCTGCTGTGGGGGTCGGGAGTTGGGGCAGGACAACACATGTACCAAATCCACATCCACCAGGTAAATGAGGCCATGAAGGCCGACTTGTGATATGTCAGAGAACAGGACCTAAGAGCTGATCAAGAAGTTAGATCTAGGACTCAAGGGGAGACTTCGACTAAGACCTTACATTTATATAATCGATCCCGTGTGTTCATAAATATCTTGTGAGGTGGGAAGTACAGGGATTTCATCTCCACTTCACCCCCCACAGAACAAGGTGACTATTTTTCTTTCTTCATGGGAGAAGGCGGTAAGTTGGAGCTTTTGTAATCTGGTGGTTTCAAAGCTTGTGCACCCACATTCCACACACATGGAAGCCATGCCATGTTGGACTGTTTTTTCTTTAAATTGGGACCTTTTGCATTTTTTTAATTTTTAATTTTTTAAATTTTATTAAATTTATTGGGGTGGCATTGATTAATAAAATTATATAGGTTTCAAGTGTACAATTCAATAAGATGTCATATGTACATTGCATTGTATATTCACCACCCAAAGTTAAATTTCCTCCTGTCATCATATATTTGACACCCTTTACCCTTATTTATCTCCTCTCACCTTGACTCTTCCCTCTGGTAACCACTAAACTCTTGTCCATTTCCATGAGTCTCTGTTTGTCTTGTTCATTTGTTGCTTTCAGTTTTTTATCCTACATATGAGTGAAAGCATATGGTTCCCAACTTTTTCTATCTGACTTATTTCGCTTAGCATGAAAATCTCAAGATCCATCCATGTTGTTGCAAATGGCAGTATTTTATCTTTTCTTATGGCTGAGTAATATTCCATTGTATATATGTACCCCATCTTTTTTATCAAATCATCTATTGAAGGGCACTGTTGTTGTTTCCATGTCTTGGCCACTGTGAATAATGCAATGAACATCGGGATGCATATATCTTTATAGATAAATGTTTTCAAATTTTGGGGTAGATACTCAGAAGACTTATTGCTGGGTCATGTGGTAATTCTATTCTTAATTTTTTTGATGATCTGTATATATTTTTTGATTTAGAAACTCATGGGCAAGGCTAGAGGAGCAGTTGCTTCCAGGAAGCCTTTTGCTCTTGCATTTGGGTTGGTCTACTTCTGTAGGTAGGGACATAGTGAAATAACTCTAGAAAATTTGATTAATACAGGAAAATGTGAAAATTAATACTGTGTATTATTCTAACCAAAAAACAAACAAATCCCTATTTACTTATTGAACAGAATTTCCCTTGATTATAGGCCATTAGTGGCCACAGATTGTTGATGCTTTATTAGAATTTCACAGGTCTAAGTTTCATAAATTTTGCATTTTACATCGGGGAGCTAATCTCACTTAGTTTATTGATGTGGAAATATATTCTTCAGTTCATTTCAACCAGAATTTATTGTGGGACTACTCTGCACCAGGCGCTAAGAATAGAAAGGTAAAGGACATCTGTCCCTACCCTTATAACATGGCAGACAGTCATGTGGGTGGAAAAATGAATGTACAGTGTGGTGATTGCTATAGGAAAGGTAGGAACTCTTTTCTGCCTGGGGGAAGGAGGCGGTAGGGGGAACATTAGTCCTTGGTAGAAGGTTTCCTAGGGACTGTAACATCTGAGTGGGCCTTGATGGATAAGTAGGAGTTCACTAGTGTAGCAAGGAAAGGCATTCCAGGCTGGAATAGCAGCATGCACAAGGCCCAGAGATATGTAAAGCTGGCCTCTTATGGGAGTTGCAAGTAGTTTCATGTGGCTGTAGCTGATGTGGATTAGAAGAGGACCTGGAAGGAGATGAGAGGTAACAAAATGTAGATTGGGCTCACAGCTTACAAAGGACCTCTTAGACAGAATAAGGGGTTTAATTTTATCCCAAACACTGCAGGCAGCAAATATTTCATATTTTAGAGAGACTGAGCCTATTGTGTTCCAATTGTAAACCCTTGTTCAAGTTTCCTTCATTGCTTATTTGAAACCTTAGAAATCCCATAAGGATGAAAGATCTTGTATAAAGATCTTTCTCTCATCATGTCATGATCCAGCGTAGTCCAGTAGCAACTTCCTTTCTTCCTTACTGTGAAGTCTGCAAGCATTCTTACCCCTTCTTTCCTCTCCATCTGACCATGAACCAGCATTGGCTTTCTTCCATTCCTCATCCTTGCCTGGTGCCTTAGAGCCTGTTCTGTCCGTCAGGAGCAATCTCTGCTCCATCACATCATCAACACTTACTTATCATCCAGGTCCTGGCTATACCACCTACCTCAGGAGACTTCCCTGATTCCCTCAGAGTAGGTCAGTCCTACAATGAGGACCAGCAGTAACATTTCTTGTTCTTCACCCTTGTCTCCTTTGCAGTCATTTGATGTTTGTCTTTCTTCAAGCTCTTGAGCTCCTTCAGGCTGGGCTTCATCTCCTTAGTTTGCCACCATATCACCAGTGTCTTTCAGGACACTGGGTACTATTTGCAAATGGATGGAGGTAGGGTATTTATTTAGAAAGTTCTTGTAGGAGACCAGATGAGAGATAAAAGGTCTTGAGTGAAGCCAGGTGGCAGTGGGAAAGGAGAGGTGGGCCATATCTCTAGGGTAGCACACATTGGATAGTTCTGGATGTGGCATCCTGGAAGAGTGGAAAGAGGTAAAGATGATGTGAAGGACTGCAAAAACATTCTTACCCCTGCCTGTAGAGGAAGAAACAATTTGCTCTCTGTGATTTTTGCCTTTTTGCCAGCCATGCTCTGCAATAGCCTGCCAAAGAGGACTTGCTATTCACCAGTTTGAGCCCAGACCTGAATTAGTGGACAAAATCTGGTTCTTGTGCTCAGAAAGTTCATCACCATGCACGGTCACTTTGTTGCTCTTCTTGTCTTTTTGCAGAGAGCCCACCTGGACAGGACACTGCTCAGAGCAGGCCTTGCCACCTCTCTCTGCATCTAGGCAGATTTGCTCTCAGGTCTCGTCATTAGGCATTCAGTGTGGAGAAGTCACCAGGGTCCTACCTAAAGTCTCCATCTTAGGGCACCTTGTCCAGGCTCTGCTCAAGGGTCCTTTGTTCTCAGTGGGCTGTTCTCAGAATACAGACCCCTGAGGGGATGAAATGAGAGATGAATTAAGGCTCTCCAATTCCCTAATAACCTATACTGTCCAGGTTCCAAATGTTAGTGAAACATACTAACATTTACCTAAAGCACCTAACATAGCTAATTAATAAGCAGAATAATAATGTGTGCATTCCCAGAGTTGTTCCCCGCTGGGCTGGCATTCAGTGCAGTTCTCTTGAGGTTGACTTCCTAAATTGCACCTTCACATTCTCTTGGTTTGAATTCAGTATATATAAAATTAGGCTAGGAGTATTTTTTCTTTTTGATATGTGCAAATTTGATATAATAAATAACAAATATGTAATATAAGGATGTGCCAATGGGCTGCAACCTGCAGAATGATCTCAAAACTCTACTCTCTCTTGTAATTGCTTTTAATCTTTAAATGTTAACATTTATATTCCAAAATATGAAATATGTGCCAGAATGTTCAGATTATGACTTGATCATGACTATCAGAACACTCCAATTTGGAATATCCAAGGAAAATTCTTGTCCATTCAGGAAAACAAAACCATACTAGATGTTTCAAACAGATGGCATTGAAAACAGAGAATTACTTGCACAGGAATTGCCAAGCTGAAATGACCCAAGAATTAATAATTGCAATAACAGCTACTATCCCTTGGGCTGTAAAAATGAAAGAGAAGGAGTGGTCTCACTCCTTCTGGCTTGGGGGTGCCTTAAAGGGCTGGTGCTCAGAGGGAGGCAACGACCCAGCAGGACTGGCATGCTGAGGGAACAGGGCTCGGGGGTGGAGTGTGGCATGGCTAGTGGTCTGACTACTGAGAGTCATGGCCCAGCTGCTGCTGATACCTCTATGAGCTGGGGCAAGCTGGTGCTGGACTTTGAAAGAGCAGAGTGAAGCTGGCCCGAGCAGTAGCAAAGAAAACTAGGATCAGGAGCCATCCCTTGGTGTCTTTCTCCCTCCAGGCCTTCCTTTCTCCCTCTGAGTCCTCATTTGGCTGAAACAACAGGAAGCTTCTGGGAAGAGTGGTCTGGGGAGGCAGGCCCCAGCATTGCAGAGAGTTTGTGGGTGGCCTGGGCTTAGGAGTCATAGGGAATAACCAGATTCACAAAAGCAGATTTGTGGACAAGCCAATTTTGAGGCTTCACAAAATCATTTTATGCAAAGATGAGGCTTCCTGGCTTGTATTCTGATAAGCTTACCTTGTACGAGTCTAGTAAAGTTAAGCTCTTATGGATAAGAATGAAGAGGTGGACATTTGGTGATTTGTCAATCACTGAAGAGGTAGGCCTTTATTTGGGCCAAATGGGTGCAAATGGTAGACCTTAGACTGAAGGGGAGGGAACATCTGCTTCTCTCTGGGCTGTAGTCTCTTCAGTTTGAACTTTGAGAGGTCAGAATCCTCTTAAGGGCACTTCTTGGTGGTGGATGCCACAGACAAGCTTCCTCTCCCCTACTCAGCTGGGGGTCAAGACAGAGTTGAGTAAGCCATTGCCTCTGCCCAGGAGGTCCAGCTTTCTGATACTCTCTGGGTTCATAGCCATTCGTTCTGAAGAACCATGGAGAGAGTTGAGGCAACACTTAAACTGTGGTGTTATGGGTCATGGAGATCCATGAGGCCATCATAATGGGAGCTATGGTAATGTGGGGCGAATACTCCAAGTACACCCCAAGCAAAAGGGTGTCAAGGCCATTGCTCCTCTCCCACATGAGCATTCTCTTTGTTATCAGTCTCAAAATTGTGGAGCTTAATTTTATTAATGTCATGGGGAAAAAGATCCCAAGGATTTGGGGGGCAGGTAGTAGGAATAGAGCTTGAAATTCCTCTCTAGATGTTTCCTTATCAAGTAGTTCTGCTTGGGCATCCCTTTCCCATGCCAGCCTCTTCTGACTCCATGGTTCACCTTCCTCAGATATTCCCATGGGGTGCCATGGGGCTCTGGGGTTGTAAGTCTGTGGGAAAACTCTTCGTGCCAGGCACAAATCTTTCACCTATACCCCAGCCCCAATCTCACTGTTTTCCTTGCTTACTTTCTTCAAAGGCGAGAGAAGGTGTCATATCCAAGTCTTTCTGGTGAATGGAGGCAAGAAATTATATCCAACTTATGTCTAAATGGATGATAGTAGGTTCTTTGCTGACAAGATTTTTTTTTAATTAATTAATTTATTTTTATGGTGACATTGGTTAACAAAATCCAATAAGTTTCAGCTGTACATTTTAACAGTAAGGCATATATGTATTTACATTGTGTGTTCACCTCCTATGCTGACAAGGCTTTTATTGCCAGTGGATTTGAGGGCTCTGGCATTTCAGAGTAGGAGGAGGATGCCAGGCATAAAGAGAGATTTGTGGGAAAGGTGGAGAGAGACAGGATTGCTCAATAATTTTGCCTAGGGGCACCCAGAAAGTGCCATCTCTTTCTAACTTTCATCAGTCTGAGTTGGCTGCATGCAGGCCCCATCTCCTATAGCAGAGGCTGCGATCAGGAGAGTAAGTCTACCTCAATGTGTGCCTCGTTGACTCCAAGGCCCTTGGAGATGTTCCTGCATAGTGTTTCTCAAGATTTTTTAGTTCACGCCCTCTGCCATGTACTGTCCTTGTCAGCAAGATATGGTTGAGATTAGCACATGCTTTCTAAAGTCCCTGCGTTTCCACCCTTGTTAAAAACATTGTGGCTTAGTTCAAAGCTGCCATTCTACGAATGAGGAAATCCAGGCTAGGAAGGGAATGGTTGTACACACGGGCTCCCACCTGGACATGCTTTGTGTTCCAAATATTCCTCTTGGTGATTTACCTATAAAATATAACCATATGGAGAGGTCAGCTGGTCAATTGCAGGCCATGTGCCTTTAAATCTCAGTGTTTAGAAGGTGGGCATGTGTGTGTACACGGACAGGTACGTCTATATGTGAGCATACATGTGTATGTACATCGGCAGATACATGTGTACACAGGCAAGCTTGTGTGTACATGAGAAGACATGTGTGTATGTGGGCAGGCATGTATGTTACATGGGCAAGCATTATATGTACATGGATAGATGTGTGTGTGCATGGACAAATGTGTATGTATATGGGCAGGCATGTGTGTGTGCAGCTTACATGGTGACTGTCACCCAGCAGTGCTCTCAGGACAGGAGCACACAACAGAGACCACACTTGCCTAGGGCACTGTCTGTCCAGCTCCATGTCTGGAAAGGGTGCCCCTGATGCCACTTATACCCATGAAACCCAGACTTTCTCCCTGGTCTGGGAGACAGCATATAGGCCATTGATGTCCTGTGGTTCTAATCCCCTGACCTTCCTGGCTGCACTTTTCCACTCTCATAGCTCCATCTCCATGCTGAAATGAGAGGTCTGCAGGACGCTGTTCCAGCAGCAGCCACGGCAGCAGCAAGAGCAGCATTGGCACCCTCCAAATTGGGACTCTAGCCCTTTAAATCTGCTCTGTTACCAAAAAAGAAGAGGCATCAGACCCTGTTAATTAAAGCTCGCCCTGGTCCATCATTCTGAGGAGCTGCAGTGCTTTGCTCCTTCCTGATGGCTTAGAGATTCTCCTTAACTCCCAGCTATGGATCTTGGAGAATTTCCCCCGAGATCAGCAGGAGGTATGATCCTTGTCGATGGCACTCTGGGGCTTGTGTGGCTCTAAATCAATAATAAACTGACTGCATGGATGCTGCCTGGCCCCCCTTCCTTTCCCTCTTCCCCTCTGCCTCCTCTCCAATTTCCCAGCTTGTGTTTAATTGAGACAAATCAAGCTTTCATGGGTTTTGGAGGAAGGGAAGGGGTTAGGGGGTCTGGAGGTAACTCCCAATGTGTTTACTTTGGATCTAGCTTCACCCAGCTGCCAAAGGGGCTTGAAGGAGACAGGAAACATGTTTCTTCAAGCTTGGGGTCATGCAAAACCATTTCCTCCTGGCTGGGTCCCTTCCCTCAGGTTAGAATTAAAAGGGCATAACTCTGACTTGACTTGCTCCTTAAATCAATGAGCTGCCACTTGGTCAGTCTGAAGATGGCTGTTTGGCTATTCCGCTATGCTTTAAAAAACTCGTTGCATACAACTTTCTCTCTGTACATTGTCCCGGCAGGAACACCTGTCCTCCAATCACCCTTCCCCTTTCCTCTGAGTGCTGCTAGAATAAAATGCTTGCTGTAGGATTTCAGGAATTCAAGACCCTTTCCCTGTGCCTGTTGAAGAAACTCACTTTTAGTTGAGTCTAAGGTTCTATTGCGAAGAGTTGTTTTTATTCAGGAATCTGCTCTAGCCTGGCAGAGTGAGGAAGGAGATTTATCTTCTTTAACATTGCATTTTGTAAATTGTACTTGAGCCCAGAGAACATCTATCTGCAAATCCTTCATTGATTTGTTTTTGCCTCCAGAGTTTCTTTCAGGGTAAAATGCTCTTCTCGAGGCATACCTGAAGGAAAGGTTTCCTTTCAATCAGCTTGACATGACTTCACGAATGTCCCTGAAATCCAGGCCCTGGCAGAGAGCCTGAGTAGCAGTCCCCAAGAGTCCAGAGCAAGGGTTCATGTGCCTTGAGAGGGGGCGTCGAAGAGCTTATAACCACCCTCTCCCCCAGAAGAGTAGCTTAGGAGGGAAAACACTTTTATTAATTCTTCCAGGATCTTGAAAAAGCTCTGGATGATTAACATTGCTTCTTAAGTCTTGAGAGGGATCTGAGCCAAAACACAGCTCACAGGAGTGGGATTTCCCCCCAAAGTTATTGCCTGCAGAGTCCTAAACTGTTTACACAGACAGTAGTTATGGTGTGTGCAGCTAAATCCTTTCCAGTCCCCAAGCAAAGGATGAGAACTTTCTCTGGGTGAATGTCTAGAAGTCAGCGTATCTGCCTCCCAGACACTGTGGGTACAATGTGATTTGTATTCTCAGAATAATAAAACTCTCAGCTGTGGCATAAATGCGTCGGTAGGAGAGACTATTCAAAGCCTACAAATGGAGCACTTGATGGAATTCCTAATCACTTGGCCTATCGGTAGGTTTGTGTGATAATTTGAAGATTCTGAGGGAGGCAGCAGGGAGAGATGTTTCCCTTAAACAAAAAGCCTCACAGAGGTAAGACGTGGGAAGCCCCATGCAGAATGAGGAGAGTAGGCCCACAGAAGGCAGTATTCTGGGTTTGGTACTCTCCTCCATTTGGGCTTTGCTTTCAGCTGGTCTGTGAATGGCTTTGCTGAGGATTGGGCTCTCACTTGGAGTTGGAGATGTAAGTAGGATTGTGGCCATGGTAAGCAGGGTAATTTCCTGAGCTCATAGACAGAGGATCCAACCCAGGAGCTCCTCTCATAGCTCATCCCTCCCTATCCCCCTGGGAACTAAACATCATAGGCTCTCTGCTTCTCTGGGTACTATTGCTCAAGTCAACACTCTTCTTCTACCCGAAGAAATTGGGCTTTATAAAATCCCTCCTAGGGCAGGGAGGGGCCTGGGAGAGATGTCACTAACTGTGTCTTTGGACTGGCGGGACATATGAACAGAAAGGAAATAAGTTGACTGTTTCTTTGTGTCAATTTTTCTTTTCAATGTAATGATGTGTGAATATGTTTTTGTTTGTTTATTTGTTTGTTTGTTTTTTAATTTACTGGATTGCTGCTGGCTTTCAAGAACCTGTAAATAGATCTCAGTGGAGTTTGTTTAGATCTGGCAACTTTGTACAGTTTTGTGGTCCCTGGGTACTGTTTTCATGGCCTTGGTGGGCAATCCCATTACCAGGTGGTGGAGTGGAAAGGGCATGGCCATCAGGAAGTGACAGACCGTCACTGGAATCTTAACTCTACCACTTACTCATGTGTGGCCTTTGCCAGATATATAATCTCCTGAGCCTCAGTTTCTTCATTTGTAATATGGTAAAGTTGTCAGGATTAAATGAAATAATTTAGCTAAAGTCTGTGAGCACAGCAGGTACAAAAGAAATTTTCTTCTGGAACTATTTAAATAAGTTTAATGGCTCCTTCACGGACCACTGGACCCTGCCTTCTCTGAGGGCAGGGACAACTTTTCCATGTCATTATATCCTTCCCAATGGCTAGCACAGGACCTGGCATGGTGCTGAAACTACATAAAGGTTTATCGAATGAAGGAATGAAAGTCTGTAGTATTTAACCTTCAATATAGGTGATTTTTAATGACTAAGTGAAACCACTTCTCACTCAGTTTAAGAAATATAGCTGAGCCAGGAGATCAAAGAGTCCCATGGCTGTAATAAACTTGGACTAAAATATATCCTTTTGTGAACTGTAATAAAAAAACATCTGGATTAGTACTTATACCAGGTGCCTGTGGACTCCAGGAGTGTCCCTGAAGCCATTCTGATTGCTGAGGAGTGTAAGGAGTGTAGAGGTGACTTCTGCCTTCCCTCATAATGTTCTACTTTCTCTTTTTCATGCTTTGAAGAAGAGAAGAGGCTTTGAAAAGGGAAGTCAGCTCAAGGAGGAAAGAGGCACTTATCCTGTCACTCTGATGTGTAGAACGAGTCAATCAATATGTAGACCAATTAATCAATAAGTTGGTCTATATGTAGATAGTATCTTTTGGGGAGAATCATTGGTTTAATAAATATATATCACAGATAACAACAACAACAACAACTAATGCTACTGCTACCATCTAACACTTACTGAGGGTCTCCCTGGCTAAGGACTGGGGATACCAACAAGAGTGACAGCATCTCTGCTCTCAAGTAGGGGACAGAGGAGTAAACAGTGTGTCCATGCTATGACAGGCAAGAGTCCAATCTACCATGGGAGTCAGTTGGGTTCAAGAAAGGCTTCTTGGGCTCAGGTAACTCATTTGAGTGACCCCCAAAATGAGTCCTAAAAGAGATACCTTTGGAAAGGCATTCTTGGAACAGGAAGTAGCACAGTAGAAGCCAGAGGTGGAAGAACCACTTTTGGGCATGGCGGGTAATTCTAACTGGCTGTGTTCTGGAGGGCAATATAGTGAGAGAGGAAGCCAGAGAGGACGAGAGGACAGGGGTCAGATTCCAAAGGGTCTTGGGTGCCTGCAAAGGAGAGGACTTTATTTTGAGGGAGATAATGAGTCACCAATGGAATTTTAAGCAAGAGAATAATTTGGGAAAATTGAAAACAACAAATACGTATTGTGATCAAGTGTATGCCAAGCTGTGTTCTAGGCTCTGAGGATACAACGGTGAGTAAACTAGACAAAACCCCTGCTTTTGTGGAATTTTCAACTAGTGGAGAAGACAAGAATAAGCAACAGAAATGTAAACTGTATATTGCAAATAGCATGTTAGGGAGAGAAATAAAGCAGAGAAGGAGGCTTGGGTGCAGGGACAGTGATGGGCCTGGGCGAGTGCAATCCTCAACAGGAGGAGGGAGAATGTGGCACTGGAATAAAGACTCTTGAGGCCTTGCCCGAACTTTGGCTTTTACTTCGAGTGAGATGGAATTAGGAATGGGTTCTGAGCAGAGGAGAGACATTTAAAAATAGCTCTTCTAAGTATTGTGTTGAGAAAATATTGTAAGTGGCAAGGGTGGAAGCAGAAAGTTCAACTAGATAAGTTCAACTGGATAAATATCTCAGTGAGGGGATGGTGTCTGGAAGAAGGGGAACAGTGGAGGTATGAAAAGTGCTAGAATTTCTGGACATTTTTTCTTCTTTTTTTTCTTCTCCTTCCTTCCTTCTTTCCTTCCTTCCTTCCTTCCTTCCTTCCTTCCTTCCTCCTTCCCTCCCTCCCTTCCTCCCTTCTTCCCTCCCTTCCTCTCTCCTTTCTCTCTCTCTCTCTCTGAAAGCAATGGAATTTGCTGATGGATCAGATAATTGTGCGAGAGAAAGAGATGAGTCAAGTATGACTCGAGCTTCTTTGGTCTCCAATGGAAATGACTGTGAGTGGAGCAGGTTTGGGAGAAGATCAGGGGTTTGGTGTTTCTCATGTTAACTTTGAGAAGCCTGTTAAGCATCCTGGCAGAGATGTTGAGTAGGCAGTCCTGAGTTCACAGCAATATCTGGGCTGGATACAGGACCTTGGGAGCCATCAGAGTACAGATAGTATTTAAAGCTATATTAGATGAGATCATCAGGAGATGAGTTATAGATGGAGAGACTGAATTCTGAGGCATTAAAACTATATGTTAAAGAGAGGAGGAAAAACCAATTAAGGAGACTGAGGAAGAGTGTCTCTCCTGTTTAAGACAATTTATCCCCTTCCTGTATTCTATTTCCTCTCCTCTCCCTAGAGGAAGATTCATAGATCACCCTCCCTGTTTTCACCTTACCCCTTTCTCCTGGTTTCTTCTCATCTCCTTAGAGACCTGCTCGGGTCTCTCTCATCTTAAAAATAACCCTTCTTGACTCCTAAGTGCTTCACTTGTGTTTACCCCATTTTTCTCTTTTCCTTTACAGATAAACTGTTTTTTTTTTCAATGTTAATTGAACAACTACTATATACCAGGTATGAATGATGTAGAGATAAAAGAATAGACTTTATTCTATTTGAAAGAATATCTATTTATTTCTACTTTTCTACTTCCATAAAGCATTTTAATGTATATATACAATGGAATGTGAAATATACAGCCATAAACTAATGATAAAAATTTTGTATTAAGGAAAATACAATTTAGAATAAAAGAGCAAGGTGAAAAAATAAAATGTACAAATACAGGTCAAAAGAGCATATATTCTTGTATAAGAATATAATTGAACCATCAATCTGATCAGAACTTCCTGGTCAGAAAAAAAAAAAGGAAATTTCTCTTAAAAAATTTACTGAAGTATAATATACATCTATAAAGTTTTCATATCATAATTACATGGACCCCTACCTTTTTACAAACCGAATACCTTATCCAGATCAAGAAATACAACATTCATGCCCCAGTCTGTCCTTTTGTAGTCGTTTCTAGTCAGTACTCTCCACAGGGACTGAAATGATCAATTTGCCTGTTCCAAGCTTTTTGGAAATTGCTTTTTGAGTTTCACTGCCTGCAAGATGATATGTGAGTTTCTCAAGGAAAATGAGTTTTTGCCATTTAATTCTAAAAAAGTTTTCTTCTGGAGTTTCATTTAAGAGACAGTGAAAAAAATTAGGTAGACTGTACCATGTCTATTTCCACAACTTATTTTGGAGAGCATATACATGTCTGTGTGTATGCAATGAAACAAAAATATAAAATTAGAAGCTAAAGATAAAAAAGGGCAAAGAGTGGAGTCCTTCAGCATCATTTGAAGCTTGACAGGGACAGTCAGAAGGTAAAACCTGGAGAGGATGGTGTGTTAAATACCAGAGAGATCAAGCAACACAGGGACTGGGAAATGACCCTTGAATTTGGAAAGCAGGAAGCATCTGGCACAGTTTCCTGGAGTGATGGAGGCAGAAGCCAGTTTGAAGGAGGTCAGGAATGGAATTGGAGCTTTGAAGTGATGGCTTTGAGTGGAGGCCTCTATTTAAGGAAGGTCCATTCTCATGGAAAGAAGAGAAAGAGTGGTAGGCAGAGAAAGTTGCAAAATGTAAGGAAAGGTTTTATTTCTCAATAGAATGGCGGAGGCATAATCATTTCTACCTATTGGAGAAATAGGTAGTCAAAAGAGAGGATAGACATAAAGGAGAAAGAAAAGAAAAAGAAGCAAGGACCTAGATCAATTCTCATACTGCGTGTGCACACATACACATGCAGACACACTCACACACGCAGACACATGCACACATACACACACACACACACATATACACACATACTTGGCTTAACTTGGTTTCTCCCTCTTTTAAATTTTTTCTGATTGTGGAACCCTTTCCTTGTCATTGTTCTCCTTTGTTTTGAAGCCAAGATGGCCCTTAGCAAGCACAGCCCCTGTGGGGAGCCCACTCTAGGATGTGATTCAATGAGGCCTCTCTCTAGAAGGAGGGGCATTGTGAGGTATCTGCTTGATTTTATTTCAGCCATCTGTCCAAAAATGTCAGGGCTGCAGGAGGCCTTAGCTAGTGTGCAGTCTGTGTCCTTATTTCCAAATGAGGACACAGAGACCCATGTTTTCCTGTCAAGATAGGAACAGGAGTGGCAGAGCTGAACCCCAGGTCTCTGGCCTGCTGGATCATAGCTTCAGTAGGCATTTCTAGATCTCTCCCTCTAGATCTCTCAAACTCGAAGGTTTCCTAAATTTCAGCATGCATCTAAATCACCGGGAGGGTTTATTAAGACACAAATTCCCTGGCCCCACCCCCTTAATTTCAGATTTAGTAGGACTGTGGTGGGACCAAGAATTTGCATCTCTAACAGCTTCCTTTGTGATACAGAGGCTCCTGGTCTGGGGGCCACACTCTGAGAACACTGGGCAGGTGTGACAGAGAGTGAGGCAGGAGAAAAGAGGAGAGAGGGAGGAAAACTGGACCTGGCTCCTAGGAACATTTTTTTGGGTGGTGCTCTCATTTCCCTCAGGTTCCTGAATGAGGTGAAGGTGGCCAGCTGCCAGCCCTGAGAAGATGAGCCATTCCACCTTCTAACCACCAAAGATCCAAGGAATGCAGTAGGGCAGGCTGTACTCTGAGACTAATCCTGGCAGAGTCAGGCTGTTGTTAAACACAGCACAGTCTATGCTGTTATATCCCACCCCCTTCTGTGGATAGAGAGTCACAGGGAAACTCTCTGGTTGGACCCAGGCTAGGGCTCAGAGATTATTATATTTGACTTCCAGCAACTCTGAGAGCTGATCCTTGTCCCCGATCCCTAGGGGAAGGAGGAAAGTCTTGCTGGGTGTGACCTGAGGTTTTTCTTTAGCATATTCCATTATCTTGGTGCTCAGAGCATATGTCAAGTGAAATCTGTGTCTCTGGCAGGCTATTACACACTGAATTAGTGTGGTGAAATAAAAACTATAATAAAGTTGTACCAGACTCTTAAATTGTTAAAATTTATTGTAAAATGTTATTAACTGAGTTTTGCTTGTGTTTGTTTGCCTGGCCTGAAGGCAGAGAAGATGAGAAGTGACTCTGTCAAAGAGAGGCTGGGAGCCGGCTCCTGGTTTTTTCCAGAGTCCCAGTGTATCAGCAAATCCACAAATTCACAGAGCATGGCCGGCCTCTCCCTGATGCTGATGCCCACGGCTCTCCAGGGCTTTAAGTCACAGTCCCAGGGAAGAGAAGCCCATCTGTCCACTTCAAGAAAGTCCTGGGAAGGCTGAGGGAGGTGTGTATAAGTGGGGCCTTGTGTTTGTCCAGAGTGTTTACAGTAGGGCAGGCTGTACTCTGAGACTAACAACAGCCTGCCCTACTCCAGAGTCTTGGAGCCTGGTTACTCACCCTCTCTGATCCTGGGACCGAGTGTGAGCTTGAGCTGGGAAAGCTTCTAAGAGGGCCTTCCACCGCATTCTCTTCTGTCACACCTGCAGGCTTGTTTCCCACCTGGCCTTTTGAGAACCAAATGGAGGTGTCCAATTTTCCTCAGCTCAGCTAAGGCTGTTTCCTGATTGATCCATCGCTGAAGAGCTGGTCACTGGGCTGTCCTGGCTTCCCAAGCACTCTCCAGAAATGAGGTTAGCGTGTTTTCCCTGCTGTCTAATTGTGGGAAATTGGAAGATGACGTTTCTTCCGCTGCAGAGAGAGATGCTCTGTAGAAACCTCAGGATGGAGGAGGGCTTCCAGTGTGCATTTTCAGTCAGGTCCTAGTCTGCTGTATTGACACTGGTTCTGACCCCCTCAGAGGTGCTTTTGAGCTTTTGAGTAACACCCTTAGTGGTTTTCTAGCCCTGGGTCTTTTTTTGTCACCTTGAGATCAGCTAGATTGTAAATTTACCTGAAGCTGGAGATACCTCTGCCAGAGAAAAAATGGGAAAGAAAAAACTCAGAATGTTTACCAAATGCCAAGGCTGAAAGTGTTCTTGCATCTCTGCCACTGCACCCTAGAGTTGCCCTAGGGGTGCATTGTGGATTTCTATTCAGAGCATCCAGGAACCACAGGCACCTCTCAAGATATTGGGGGCATTGGGCCCTGATACTGGGGAGCTCCCAGCCTTGTCATGATCTGTGTGGTCCATGTGAACTGACAAACCCAGGGTCAGTGTGGGAGATCTCCTTAGTTTACAGTCCCTCTGGGAGAGGTACTGTTCTAGCCTGTTTCTATTTAGTCCCTATGTATGTGATACCACTGACACCTGAGCCTCAAAGTTCACAATTACACTAAGAGCTGGGGAGTACTCCAGCGGTCAAGGTCCTACTTTCCTGTGGTTGGATGAGACACTAGTTAATCCATTTTTCTGTCTCTGGGACACTAAGGCTGCTACTTGAGTGGGAAGTTGTGGGGAGGGTGACCTATATTTTAAAAGCTATAAGATGGTACAGAGTACTTTCCCCTTTCCAGTCACTGATTTGGAGAAAATGAAATTACACCAGCAGAAATGTAAGTTCCAATGACTGTCCCAAACTCCGAATCTCCCCTTTTCCTCCCTTTGCGCCACCGAAGCCTAAAGGTAGTCCATGGAGGACATGGAGAAAGTAGCAAACGTTTGGATTCAAACAGAGTGATAGATTTATTCCTTTCTCACCTCCCCTTGGCATGGTCACATAGTGTACACAGAAGATAACAAGATTACATCAATAGGTAATAAAGTGAAATCTAGCTAGTTTATCAGCATCATCTCTTTGGCCTGACAAAGTGATTTTCTCATTTTAAAACATAGTGAAATTGCCAATGTGAGAGCTGGTGCTTGCTGAAAAAGATGATAAAGTGGCCAACTTAAGAGAGCCTTGGGGCACTGCAGAAACCTCACATTTTGGATTTATTTATATATTCTCTACTTTGTTCCAGAAAGGATGCAAGGCAGTTTACAAAGATGCGTATTCAACTGTAAGACAAAATTAAATAAAAACTAAATGGACAAAGAAAATAAGACAAAGGAAAAACAAGAAAGAGAAAGCAAGGATGGATGCATGAATGAGGTTAGGACACAAAATTCATGACATTAGATCCTGTATGTTTGCTAGAGGTAGAGATGGTCCTGAGCTTTCTCTCAGCCAACACAGAGAAAGAAACAGTCCTTTATTGTAGACCTAGCGTCCATGTAATAAGAACAAACCAACTGCTCAGAAAAGGCACAGCTATCCCTGTTTCTAGCAGCAGAGAGAAATATTCTCCTGGGTCCTCACAGAGAGGACATGTGTAGTGCAACAAGCAATGTCTCTAATGATCTTACTATCTATATGGCAAGAAGTTTAATAGGGCTGCCTCTTGGAACATTCTTCAATATAGGGGGGATGGTTAAGGACATAGAGCTGCCCCAAAACAATCTCTGAAGATCTGACTCAATCTTAATCAGAGTTTAGATTGTCTATGGTAGGTTGCTTTTCTTTCAAGATGTTCTCATGATGAGTGATTCCATGGCATGGTGTCACAGGTTGCTACAGTGTTAGAGGTGTGTGTGTGTGTGTGTGTGTGTGTGTGTGTGTGTGTGTGCATGCACGCATGCGTGTATTGGGGGGATGGTAAAGGATGGGGGTGCACTGGGGATTTATTATACCCCAGACCCTCAACTTTGTTCTTGTAATTTTTTATATTGGGGCTCTTCATAAGATTTATTTGAAGAAAGCTCCCTACTACTATCTTAAAAGTCATGGTTTAGAAAAATGGATCGACTTAATTCGATGGGTGGTTGTTTTCCCAACAGTGTGAGCATTGGGCAATGAATTTTGAGCTAATTTTCCTTGACAAGTGCTTGGACTGGGCTGCTGGTTGGGTACAACCCCATATGCTTTAACAGTTGGTAGAGCTGGAAGTGGCACTGAAATCCTCTCATGAAAACTGAGGCGGTGACCAGGACACTTTCCTGAACAGAACACTATTCAGGATATAGCTACTGTCAGACCATTTCCTTAGAACTGGCATCTCTTTTGATTGGTAGGTATTCGATTAACATCTATATTGTCTGGTCAGTGCCTGCACCCTAAAGGTTGTTACACATTTAAAATATTAACCTGCCTGGGAGCAAGGCTGTGAAACTCCTCAAGGAGAATTAGGGGTCCCATGTGGAGACCAGGCCAAGGGTCTAAGAACTCTCCAAACTCTGATTATGGCAGAAAAACTTTTAATCCAGAAAAATGTGAACAACTACCTCTCCTTTACAGAGTCATTAACCTCGCCATAAAATCTCATTGTTTAACTTTAGACATTTTAATTTCCTCTGAAATAAACTGACCACAAACTAAACACCTAGGTCCTGGAATGAGATATATTTATATACATATTTTTTACTTAGTTCAATGATGAAGAATTTTTTTTTTTTTTTGAAAATGGTGATTCGTGTTTCAAGATAACTGATCTACAAGCTTTCTTTTTGGCAATAATTAGATATCAAAACCACTTGTCTGTATCAGCTACTACTAATTCATGAACATAAAACCATTCTCTGTTCAAAAGAGAATAATGATCATGCTGTTCTCTGTCAGTGTTCAGTTCATCTAAGAAAAGCCACAAATTATGAGACAGAAAATAAGGAGGAAAAGATACAATCTTGCTTTATACCACGTTAATATTTTAGGGTGCTTTCTATGCACCATTTGCTCTTGTAGGTACTGAGGATAGAGCAAGAAACAGAACTAATAAGGTTTCTGCTCTTATAGAGCTCACATTCTATAGTGAATGACAGACAGTCACAATTTACCAAATATTTCTTCTATGATTTTGAGCTAATTCCAAAATCTGAATCATTTTGAGATTGGTGTCCATTAAGTTTCCTTTCTTTTGAGTATTGATCATATTTTCTTGCTTGTTTGTACATTCAGTAATTTTGAATTGTGCCTTGGACTTTGTGAATGATACGTTATAGAGACTCTGGGTTCTGTTATGTTTATCTGCAGAATATTGACTTGTTTGCTGGTTTGTTTGTTTTAGCAGGAAGTTAACTTGGCTGGACAGCAGCTTAAGGAGCCTGTCCATTCAGTTCTCTGAAGCCTAACTGGGCTGCTTTAATCTTGTCCTGGGTATGTAGCTTGGGATTCGACCAGGAGTTTTGCAAAGTTACTCACAATATTTGGGTCTCCCCAGAATACTCTGTTCCGGAATGTCCCTCATACTCTCTAGCTCCTGATGATGCCCTGAACTCTGTCTCCTGACAGTTAAGACTTCAGTTTCTTGCCTTACAGGGCACTGTGACAAGGTTAGGGTGGAGATAAGGAGGGAGCCTGCCCTCAGGTGAAAACTATAAAAATGGAAATCACCCGGTGCCTTTCTAGCTTTAAAATATCAACTCCCCTTCAGTTTCTTCTTGCTTTTGGTCACTATCCAGTGCCTTTTGGGCATTATCTTTTAATATGTTGCCCAGAATTTATAATTGATATTTGTAAGATAGTTGGTCTAATATGAGCTACTCTGTGATTATTAGAAGTAGAACTCCCAAACTTAATAAATACATAAATAGTCAGATCAGATCTTCTAAGATAGTGATAAATGCTATGATGGAAAAAGATAGGACAGAGAGTGTCTGGAGTGTGTATGTGAAGGAGGTACTTCACCTGAGTGATTGGGGAGAGCCTCTCTTAGGAGGTGACATTGAACTGAGACCTGAATGACAAGGAGAAGTCAGATGTTAATGGATCCAGGCATGAGGGCTCTAGAGGGAACATCAGGTATACACACACTGAGGCGGGAAGGCGTTTAGTGCGTTGGAGAGGCAGAAATTAGGTAGTGGGGACAAGAGAGCAGATCATCAGAGAGGAAGGCAACATCTCTTACACAAGACCTCATAGACCATGGTACAGCACTGGTGTTTTATTCTATATATGATGAGAAATCATAGGAGGATTTTAAGCAAGGCATGATATGATCTATTTTATGCTCTGTGGAGAACAGGCAGGAGTAGAAGCAGACTGTTGTGTTCATCCAGGTGAGGGAAGACAGAGGCTTGGGCAAGAGTGGTGCCCACAACAGGCCTCACCCATTATGGGTGATGGACCTCCGTAGTGTAGAGTCTGGATGAGCAGCAAACACCAGGGGTCAGTGCTGACCATAGCTGGTTACTATTCCCATAACTGAGACCTGAAAGAGGTCAACAGAGTGGTTCTTGAGAGATGACTTTTAGGATAATAAGTAACGCCCAGTAGCCACAGCACAACAGCCCTGCCCAGTCCTCTGTCTCTCTGTGGAGCCTGGCCTGGGAAGTTTGGGCTCACAATTTTTCAAGTAGGGATCTAGCAGGCATCAATGGGTCGAGAGCCTTGTCAGGCCAGATTGGCCAGACCCACACTCTATTCTTGTCCCTCAGCCAGGTGGAGCTCCTGCATTCAGTCCTGGGGTAAGTGGACTCAAGTCTGGACCTCATATCCTGCCACATTTCCTTCATTTTCTGGAAGACAATAGCAGAAAACCCCTCCTGGTTTCCTGGACTAAGCTGGGATGTCAACGTAGCCCGACAAAGAAGCTTCCATCTGGGGCGGCAGCTCATCTTTGGTCTGAGGCATTTTGCTCCATCTCGGCTGGGGCTGTTGAGACGTTTGGGATCTTTAAAGTGCACCTTGGAAAGAGGGAGACAGCTGTTACAATTATTGGAAACTTTTTCCCAAAGCCAATAGGTAGCTGTCTCCCTGGGATGAGAGGGGCAGTGGGTAGCTCATGCTTTGGATTCTGTGTACAGACAAGCCTGGATTCAAATCTGACTCTGCCACTTTCTGGGTGTCTATCATCAGCCACATTCTGCAATCTCTTTAATCCCTGTTTCCTCATCCATTAGTGGAATAAGAACACCTCCTGCTTCATGAAGTGGCTGAGAGAATCAGAGGAGATACTAAATGAAATAAGGGTCTGCAAAGTGCTCCACAGGACTTGGCAATAGGAAGCACTCAATCAACATTAGCAGCAATAATAATGATAGTATATGTTACTTTTCATAACTAAGGATGGCCAATCCACCAGAACAAGAATGTACTCACAGTGCTATGCAGACCAGAGTGCCTGGAGCTGTGCTAGAACTCATGACAGATGAGGAGTGCTACCATAGATACCTGCCATTTGAGGATCACCGTCCCTGGTAGAAACTGAGCAAGAGGAGCCCTCAGTGACACGGTGCAGGCGTGATAGACATGGTAGCAAGCGTCCTCTTTCTGAGGTCTTCCAGCAAGATAGATGTTAATGGGAGGGTCATGCCAGGAGACCTGGAGCCTGAAAGCTCATTAAATCACTGTGCAGCTGCTTTATCCCCAGGAAAGAATCTTTAGCAATGGGCCCAGCCTCAGTCTCACCTGAGTCCTGAGAATTGTGCAGTTCATCTAGAACAAGCTTCAGTAATAAAGGTAGAAAATAAGACGAGTAGAACAAAATAATCTTGTTTTCCACCACTTTCTTATTTTTGTGAGGCCCATGGTTTAGAGACAAGATAATTCAGAAATGCTGGCTGGGGTAAGTATGTCCAAAATTTACCTTCACAATTTATAAGCATCATCAGGTCAGGGCACTAAAAGTTTTGGCCACCAGTTCTAGAAATTTTAAGCTTTAAAATATTTTAAATATGTAAAAGCCCCAGATGTTAGCACTACACTGAAACTTAAGGCCTCTGCCTTAAGAGAAAGGGAGCCTGGAGGAGCTGCTCAGCAGAAGTATCTTTTAAAAAATTTTTCCACTACAGTCAACATACAAAATTATATTAGTTTCAGATGTACAACATGGTGATTAGACATTTGATAACTTATGAAGTGATCACCCTGATAAGTCTAGTACCCATCTGACACCATACATAGTTATTATAATATTACTATTTTCCCTGTGCTGTACTTTACATTTCCGTGACTATTTTTATAACTGGAAATTTGTACTTAAGAAGTACCTTCTTAAAATCCCTCAAAACAAGGAGTCTCAATCTGGAATTTGACACATGACAGAGGCTGGTGCTGGAGTCTCTGCTGCCTTTCCTGGCTGATCTTGGAGCTCCCGCTCAGGAGCAGGAAGCCGGGCCCCTCCCACTGGCTAGCGGGAGGGCACAATTTGGATGCATGTATTTTCCAGAGAAACTGGATTATAAAACATGAGGTCTCCTTCTCGTATGCCTAGGTGGTATGGGACATGGAGATGCAGGCCTTTCTGCAGAGTGCGTGTACCCTGTTGGAAGTGATAGATGCTGCCCTGTCCAAGAGACAGTGTCTTCTGGGTGTCCCAAGGGTGAGGTTATCTGGCAAGCCAGCTCTGGAAGGACTAGAGAGGAGGAAGAAGGTACCCTACCTCACTTGTGTGAAGCCTGGCCCTCCTTGCCCCGGGTTTAGGCTCTCTGCTGGCTCCTCAGAAAAGCAAGAAAGAAAAGAGCAGGTGAAGGAAAATAGAGGGAGCACATGCGTACAATGATATAAGAAGAGCAGAAAGCAGAAAAATTGCAACTTGAGATAGAAAGAAAAATAAGAGGGAGTAAAGGGAAAAGGGAATAAAGTAGAAATGCAAATTCTGAATAAATAGTTACACAGTAAAAATAAAGTTTAGGTGATAAAAATAAGATGAAGTCCATGAGGTTGGTATCCAAGATAAAGTCAACAAGACAAGTTAAAAACAGAAAGGTAAAGAAAAGAGAAAAGCAAGATGAAAAGATGGAAATTTACACAAAACATTAAAAGTAGAAATGAAAAAGTCATGGCTGCTCTAGGTCTGCACTTCTGTCAGCTCCCAAACTGGTGCCAGCTCTGCAAAGGCAGAGGGGAAAGCAAACTTGCAGTGAGGACCTGCTGGGTTTCTATGTGAGGGTCCCCCCAAAGCTGAAGCAGGCCTCTCCAGCCCAAAGCACCATTGCCCTTGCTGGGCCTGTGTAATATAAGGAAATTCCCTTACCCTGGGGACCAGGTGCTCCAGGTGAGTGTCAGCTTCTCCCCTTCTCTGCACCCCTGCTCAATCCCACTTCAGGGACAGTTGAGGATAAAAGAGCCCTGAAATTCAAGTCTCCATCTGTAATCTTGGAAAACTCTTATGCAGTACCTACTTAGTGAAAAGCAAATCACAGACCTGTATGGGGTTGCAGCAGGTGATTGCCTATGGGGTGCAGGGTGAGATCAGGTAGTTTTTTCACCCTGGGTTGGAGCAAAGCTGTGTAGAGTGTTGATTGTGTCTGAAACTTATGTTTTTGGCTACATCTTGCCTCTTTTCCTCAAGTTACTTTCTGGTTATGCGTTCATACAAGCCTGGGGTCAGGAGTAGGGTTAGGGCCACAGTGAGCACCTGATCTGCACGCCCACCCTGGGAATGCTGGGAAATAGGGCAGGTCCCTGGGATGACTCCAAGTCAGCTGAGAAAGAGTATGGTCTATGGGACACCACTATTCTCCCTGACAGAACTAAGAGAGGCAACCAGCGCTGCTCAAACCAGCCTCCGAGGATTATCTGAGAAGACCTGGACAGGAGCCCTGAGATAAAGATGACCAGCAAATGCCCTGCTCTGAAACACCACTGTACACCAGGGAAGGAAGACCAAGCATTGCTAGAGATCTTTCTTCTGAGCTCCTAAATGAGTCAGCACTGCCACACCATCAAGCAGTTACCATTTGAGGGTGTAGAGAGCTTGAACCACTGACGGTCCACCGAGATAGGGTTGGCCAAAAGAGTTATTATCCCCGTGGAAAGCCCTCTCTAAGCTGTAGAGGCTGGGAGAGGCCGAGAAGGATGGTTGCCCAGAAGTGGTAAATACAGAGCTACAGGCAGCCCTGTGCCAGGTTCTGGGGACACCATGGTGAATGTGGAGACTATTGTACAGCCCTGCAGTGGGAGTGGGGGGACAGTCTTGTACCAAAGATGAGGAGTAGGCAAGAACAGCCAGAGTGGGGAGCTCCAGGTGGAACTCCGAAGCTCCAGGATCCTTAGGTGGGGCTCAGGGCACAAGGTTGCTGTGCTGGAGTCTAAGGCCCGTGTGTCCCAGGGCAGTCAGGGTTACCCCGGATCCATTGATGTGCCCCCCTCAATCATGACCAAGGGACATAAAGAACTAATGGACTCCTCTCTGTTCTCAGAGCTTCTGCCAACACTGCCATCCAGAGTAGTAAGTATTTAGAAACTAATTATACATCTGGACAAATCTGTTTCCGTTTACTGGATTGAACATAATCATATTAAAATATAATGCCTGTTAGAATAACCACTAAGAACCAGCACTGGCAGAGGACACTGGTGGCTAACTGAAAGTTGAGTAGTGAGAACCCAGATCTGCAGTGCAGTGGGAGCAAAGCCCGCACAGGCCTGTAATCAATTTTCTTGTCATTTTTAGTTTATATCCTGATCTACCATCTCCCACCCTGTTGTAGGCTTCTCCACACAGACTAGTGGTGATGCTGCACCCTGACTTTGTTATCTAGTGTTTAATTTTTGTCTCATTTGGGCTATAGAAGTGAAGTAGAGGTTGCAGGATGTTTTTGGCATGCTGATGACCACAGGCTTCAATCCACTGGGCAGCCAAAGGCCATTGAACAGGAGTCCTCGCCAATCCCATTGCATGGGAGGCCTTGCCCACATCCTTTCTAGGAAGGGACCAAATGGCACTGGTCCTTCTCAAATCTCTGGTCTCCAGATGCCAGACCGAACCTTCCTCAGTTGTACTTACTGAGCACACCCCCTAGTCTCCAGCCTGGATTAGACTCTGGTCTCTACTGGGAGTTCCTGAGAAGCTGAGCCTCCTCTGGCAGCTGACTTGGCACCTGGAACATGTTTTGGCTAAGCACACCCTAGACCAAGGCCTTGGCCTTAGCTCCCTGTAGCTTCTTTCTGCTGCCCTGTACTTCTCTGCCTCCTGTCCCAGTGCAGCCCAGTGCAATCATATGCTGTCTGTGATGTTGCTGGTGGAACTGGAAAGTGCCAAGGCTAGAATGAAGGGGCCCATGCAAGCATCAGTGGTCAGCTTCGGGAAGAGCAGCACCACTATGTGAAAGCAAATTGAGTTTGGGGTTGACTGTTTGTTTCTGTGCTGCTTCTAGATGGGAGGGGTCCTAGACCAAGGGAAATACATCAGAGACAGGTTCTTGGGTGACTGCTGGTGAGGGAAGCCACAGGTGAGACAGCCTGATTGTCCTTCACGATCAAGTCCCCATGGTCAGGCCTATCCCATACCCCACAGTCACTCACATTCTCACAGGCCTCTTCCCATGGTCTGGGTCCCATTATCTCAGTAGCTGCTCTGGCTTCTAGTGGCTCACAGGCAGAGGCAGCCCACAAAAAGCCTTGTTTTGCTATCGATTAGTCCTGCATTGTTGTGTTTGCGTTGTTGTTTCTTCACTTTGAAGTAGTTGCCAGCATTTAAAAATCAGCTGATTTACTATTTTAATAATCTGGATTTCTACCTTCTCTTTAAACATTACATCTGGCCATGCTGGGCCATACGCCTTAATAGTAATTGTCAGTTGGTGGTGAGCTGTGGCTCCATCCTTAGACAAAGTGACCCATCCCATCATGGTCTCCTGCCACCTCCTGGCTTGACATCTGGCTGCTTTGCCTCTTTCCACTATCACCCAGTCCTGTAGGCATGTGAGTCACCACACCTTGTTTTATAAAAAGAAGGAGACAATGCTAATGTATCAGCAGTAGATCACACGCTAGTGTAACTTAGACTCTAGTGCCCTAGGTGAGAAAAAGTATGTTATACTTGTCTTCGCTTGGGCGACATAACAAGATACCATCAACCCAAATGGGAGTGTGTGAGAGGAGTGTTGTTTAAGTTTGCTTAAACAACAAACATTTATCTTCTCAAAGTTCTATAGGCTGGCATCTGAGATGAGAGTGCCAGCATGGTCAGGTGCTGATGAGGCCTCTCTTCTTGGTTTGCAGATTGCTGTCTAACTTCTCACTGTGTCCTCACATAGTGGGGGTGGGGAGAGAGAGAGAGAGAGAGAGAGAGAGAGAGAGAGAGAGAGAGAAGGAGGGAGGGAGGAAAGAAGAGAAAGAGAGAGAGGTCACTTCCTTTTCTTATGAAGCTATGGTCCTATTATATTAGGGCCCTACAGTTATGACATCATTTAACCTTAATCACTTTTTTAAAGGCTCTGTTCTCAAATACAGTCTTATTGGGAATTAGGGCTGCAACCTATGAATTTGGCAGGGGGTGGGACTTAATTCAGTCCAGAGCACATGGAATTCAGGGTGTACATTTGGAGGCAAGAGGACAGCCGTGGGGAAAAGAAAGTAAAGAAAAGAAAGTAAATGACTACTGGGAGTCTCAGGCTATCCAGGCATGCCAAAAAATGGAAAAAAAATCAAATAAACAACAACAAAAACACTTAAGAAAGGGACAGACTCAGCAGCTGGAAGGCTAGGAGCACAGAGCACATGTTCTTTGGTCCACAGCAACCACCTCTCAACGGTCCCAGGAGAAGGACAATTTATGAAAAATTTCAGACATCCTCTCTCAAACATTTGCTTGGATTATCCTCATTGGCAGTTTATGCTGGACATTTCCAAACTCTGCTCCTCTGCCATATCTCTGGAAAGTTCTGTGCTTCCATATTGGTGGGAGGGTGAGAACAGTGGTGGGATCAGGGGAAGCATCATGAAGGTCCTTCCACCACCCACAACAAGAACTCCTGGTGTCTTGCATCAAGAAGGTCTCTGGCCTGTGTGAGAAGCTGTGCGACTTTTGGAAGTTTCTCAGCCTCTCTGAGTTTCAGTCTTTCCAACTGTGAACTGGGGAATGACTGAGTTGGTCTTTGCAGGTCGCTTTTTTGATTTTGGCATATAATTTTTATCCCTGGTAAGGACTCAGCCCTGTTGTGGGCACACAATATGAGCGATTCAGTTCCATTCTCACTGTGGACTGTCCAGGCCTCCTGTTAAAGTCCCTGAATCTGGATCTCTACATAGTCTGACTCTAGAATGTGAATCTAACTCCTACCCTGCTGCTCCCCACCTGGTGAGGGTGATGAGAAGATATGGTATTAGTTGATAATTAAATTTTTAGCTGCCAAAGCTTAATTACTCTTGGGAGCATTTTAATTTTAATAGGTTACTCTTAGCAGAAAGCTTTGGAGACAGCAGAAGGAAAGGGAACTGTGTGTGTGTGCATGTGTGAAGCAGAACCGGTCTCAGCAACCTCTGCCAGGATGCCCAGCAGCGAAAAAGCAGATATCAGTGCATGAGGCAGCCCCCAGGTCTGAAGGTGGGTTCTGGGTGCCAGCCTGCATGGTTTTCAGGGGACATTCTCAGGGATCTTTCAGGAGCAGGACCAGCTGTGGGCAGGAGGCAAATGGATGAATATTGTCCTATTTGGAAAGCCAGGCCTGGGGCGGTGGCCTCCATGATCTGGTAGCTTTTATAGGGGTGGGAGAGGGATCTTCCAGAGACTGCTGGGGGCACTGGAGATTTCTCTGTCCTATGGCTGACTAGTCCTGGAAATTTCCTGGAGCTGGGGACAAAGGACTTTGATTAAGGCCTGTGGCTTGATTTAGAATGTGGGGTATTTTTTATGTCCCAATTTGCTTTTTCCAAAACAGGTTCAATGGGGCATGGTTGGGGTACAGGGCTAGTGGGTCAATTCATCCAGCAGCTGGACCTTGATGGCACAGAAACCAAAGGGCATGTGGGCTCAGGCGTGGTACAGATGACAATTGAGAACTGGGCGGGGAATCCTGGCACAGTCAGCATTCTGAGTCCGTATTTAGGAGCCATCTGAGTACATTTTATTGTCAAGGGAAGAACTCCGATGTGGCCTGATCCCAGCTGGGAGTCTGGGTACCCTGGGGGCAGCTCCTCAGTGAGGAGAACATGGTGCAGGAGGCAGGGGATCAGGGCCCACACAGGGTTCATGACAGAAAGGTAGGCTCAGAAAGCAAAGATGGCACTCCTGGCCCCCAGAGTTCCTGAAATGCTGGGGAGAAGCAGGAGAGTGCTGTGTTTGCCAATCACGTTCAGGCTATGGTACATGTGGGAAGTGACATATGTCTAGTGCACTAGGTAAAGAGAGAGGCTGCTGGTGGCCGAGGGACCCTGCCAGGATGCTCTGGTGGATCCCGAGAACTGGGGATCCTGGCGTACCCATAGCTTACTTGCAGAAACTTCATGTGCCCTAATAGGGAGCTCAGGTGATGAGCAGTGTTTGGAAGCACAGCTTGCAAGTTCCTAGCTCTGCCACTCACCAGCTCTGTGCCTTGTGCCTCAGTTTCTTCATCTCTAAAATATTAATATCAGTACCTGCCTCCAAGGGTCATTATGAGGATTAAATTAATAAATTATTGTAAAGTACCTAGAAGTGTGCCTTGGCATGAAGTACTTACTTTGTATCAACTATTATTAGATATTTCATCTAATTTAGGATGTCAGTGATTGTAAACCTGGCCTGAATTCAGAGATGTTAAAATATGAAAATAATTAAACATTGTATCATGTGGTACGGATTGTGAGGGGTTCAGAACAAAGGTGCTTTGCATAGAGGGATGCCAGTTCCTGTGACCTCTGCCAACACAGCAAGTAGGACATGATTTGACTTCAAGTCCCATGTCCTTAGGTCAGAGGATGGATGTGGGGCTGAGGTGGCAGGGACTGTGTGAGGTTTAGGTGGTGGGGAGCAGTATGGGGTCCCTACAGAGCTACCTGGTGCTTGGAGGCTGGGCCTGGTGGAATTACTGAACACCAAGCAGAGCTGGGCCTGCCTGCCACACTCAAACATTGAGCAGGGCTGAAATTACCTGAGCCTTTCAAGACCAGGGAGAGGCAGCAGTCATCCCCTTCTTTCTTGCTATTCCATGCAAGATTCTCTGGTTATGTTACTAGTCTATATTATGAAGTAAGACTAATGACATACTTCTCTTAAGTTGGTTTAATATTGTTCGTAATAATCCTCTTGTCACTTACTTTATAAACAATTATGACAAACCATTGCATGGAGACACCATTTTTGAGAACAATTGCTATAGCAAAGCCATGGACCAAAGGAGTGTCTAAAACTGTGACATTCTGGATATATAATAGGCTTGCGTGGAAGGGATGATTTTCACTGAGGGAGGACTGTTTGGAATGCCTCGTGGCACATTCTGTAGATAGTCGACTTAATAACATAGACATTCATTCCACACACATTTACTAAGTGTCTACTAATGCCAAGCCCTGAGCATATTTGTAGGGATAGGCCTAGTTGCCATGTCAATGATCATAGCAAGGGTGGCAGAAACCCTCTTATGCTATCTTACTCAGCTCAGAAAAGCTAAGAAAAGACCCCTGTCCTGTGCTCTAGTTTCTAACCTGGCTTCCATAGTTGCTCATCTTAGCTAATGCTATTATGTCAGCTCCACTTAAATGCAAAGCTGACCATGTATCCAGAGCATATTTCTTTTCCCTTAATTTACACACAAGATAACTTGTCAGGATCCAGGCTCCCCAAGTCCTGTTTCTGAACATTAAAAAAAACTTCTCATTGTGGAAATTTTCAAATATACACAAAAGTAGAGATACTACATGTATCCAAACATAAACTTAAAAAAATAATGATATTCTTCCAATCTTTTATGTTTTATGTTTCACATATAACATATAATTTCACATGTAGATACTTTGTCATGCTTTTATTTAATATAATTAAATACTATTTTTACTCCCAACAGAATTAACAATAATTCCTCACTATCATCTCCATGGTCTATTTCCCCTGTTGCCTCAGTTATGTAGTTTATTCAAATCAAGATTCAAATAAGATCCACAACTCACAACTGGTCGATAGTTCTTTTAAGTATCTTTTAATCCATAACAGTGTTCTCCTATTCTTTCCAAGCCTATTTGGAAAGTATATTTATTTCTAAAGGACTTCTTATGTTCTGTGTTTGGCTTACTCTATTCTTGTGTGTTGTTTAACATATTTTTCTATGCTCTTATGACCCTATATTTAAATCTGAGGGATGGATTAAATTCATATTCTACTCTTTATATAAAGGACACTTTTAGGTAGTGCTGTGTGCTCCCTATTGCCTCGCATCAGAAGGTACTCAATATCTGGCTGTCACAATTTGTTCAAGTTAAAGTTGAGGTTTTGTCAGCCTGATTCATCCATGATCAAGTTCCCTATCAATCTTACACCTAATAATTTTAGTAGCCATTCATGATTATTATCTAGATCTATTATTTCACTAGAGGTAGCAAAATTGTGATCCATCATTTCTTCTTAATTTATTACTGATTCTTCTCTAAAGAAGTACTTTGTCTCATCAACTATTTGGTTACCTAATGTAGTCTGCATAGAAAATGCAGGGTATTTGCTTGATACTTTCATTTATCATCTAAAAAAGTAACAATTTGTTGTTGCCTTAGCAGTTATATTCATATCAATTTTCAGAATAATGAATTACCCCATATTTAGCCATTGGACATGTCTTCGAGTTGGTTCTTTCGTTATTTGACATCACTGGGAGCATGCCTGCATTCAGGCCTGACAAGAAGTCCTAGGCTGACTTTTACATTTCCTATCCTGGAGCTGATTATTTACAGCTGGAAATGGTATTTAGAAACAACAGTTTAAGTGATAGTGGTACTCATAGCTACTGAGTTTTATTACTTTGAAGCCTTTTCAGTGACAGAATTGGGATATGCATATTCTTGAAAGAGGAAAATAAATTCTGAATTCATGCTAATATCCTTATTTAAATTAGATTTCAAGGCTTTTATTTCACTTTAAAATTTTATATTTATATCTCTTTTCTCTAATATAGAACATCTTGTTTTCTCATGGCATTAACTTATTTATGATTTTTCTGTGGTTCTTTTTGTTCTTAGGATCTGTCTCACTTGGAATGTGCAGTCAAAATATTATGTTTAAACATAATTCGAATAAGTTTTTCCTTCTATAGTTGAGCCATAAATCTGAAATAGTTGTATTTGCATGTTTTTGTTTATTTTCTGTTTTTAAGAATTTCCTTACTTTTCCTTTTGATATAATTTTTTAAAATGTAAAACTTTAATTTAATTATTTTTGCCATGATAGATTCTGCTCACACATTATTTCTTCTAACTCAGTGTTGTTTCTCTGTATAAAGTCTGGTAAGTGCTATGTTACTATTATATCCCACGAGTCTATTAAATTCTCTTATTATTTGTAATTGTTTTTTCAAGAATTCTTTTGGGTTTTGCAGATATATAATCATATCATCTTCAAGAAGAGATAGTTTTATTTTGTTTCTGCTTTCCCAATCTTATACCTCTAATTATTTATCTAATCACGTTGTTAATACTTACAACACAGTGTTAATAGTAGTAGAGACAGAGAACAATACTGTGAACGGTAGTGGTGATAGTGACTTTCCTGATTTTAGCAATTAAGTCTCTGGTGCTTCCTCAAAAGTAAGAGGCTGGATGCCAGCTTTCGAATTGATGAGAATTTATGTGTATTTATGTTTTATTTTATTGTGATTTTCAACTTTAATTGCTCAGATTCATTTATAGTTCTTGGTTTTGTTTTTGGGGAGCCAAGGTTTAGGATGTTTTGCTTATGTGAATCCAAGCCAGGACATGTAGGGAACATTAGGGCCCCTGGAGTAACACTCACAAAATTGTGTTGCAGGTGCTTTTGGAATCAGTTCTAGTTTTCAGACTTGGGCTTAGAATGTCAGGTGTACATTTTATCTTCATGATATCAGATTGGTTTTAGATAGAAATAGGGAGAAAACAAACTTAAAAAAATTAAATTTATGGAGGTGACATTAATAATATATAAGTTTCAGTGTACGATTTTACAATACATCAGTTGTACATTGCATTGCGTGCTCACCACCCAAAGGCTAGTCTCCTTCCATCACCATATATTTGAACCCCTTTACCCTCTTTATTCTTCCCCTACCCCATTCCTCTCTGGCAACTACCCTTCTGTTGTCTGTGTCTCTGAGTTCATTTGTTCATTTTGTTTGTTCATTTGTTGCTTTATGTTTCATACCCCACATA
The DNA here is from genome assembly GCF_000325575.1 of Pteropus alecto. Classification (NCBI taxonomy): domain Eukaryota; kingdom Metazoa; phylum Chordata; class Mammalia; order Chiroptera; family Pteropodidae; genus Pteropus; species Pteropus alecto. Next base: position 1,494,126 of record NW_006441386.1, read on the forward strand.
TGAGTGAGATCATATGGTTCTTATCCTTTTCTCTCTGACCTTTTTATTTAGCATGATTCTCTTAAAATCCATTTACTTTTACATCACATTTAAGGGAACATTTAGCATGTGCTTTTGCATTTTTCAGGAGCTCGATGGATATTTCCTACATGCTAGACCAGGAGTTTATTTTTGTTTTTTATTTGTGCTTTCGAATATTTAGTATTAAACTATTTTAAGTGATGATGAACAATAACCTCTACAAGATGACAGTGTCTCAGAGTCATTAAACATAAAGACAGTGGTCAGACTTTGTTGCTCATCAGCCCTTCGAGCAGAGTGTCTGCTTCTTTGACAAGTTCTCTTATATAGAAGAAGTGTCAGTGCTCACACGTTCCAATAAATGCAGGGCCCTGCTTTGAGGCTAAGTGGACCTCACACTATGCCTCTGACTTCTTGTTCTCAGCAAGTTGTACCCCACTAAACACCATGTGGCATGACTCATTTCACTGAAGATTTTGTCCAAAATGTACCTTTGAAACAGAATTATTTTAAAGAGAACACATGTGCACTATTGGTGAGATTGTAAAGTGTTACTATGGAAAATAGTATGAAGATTTCTCCAAAAATTAAAAATAAACCTACTAGAAGACCCAGCAATCACACTTCTGAGTGTATATACAAAGAAAATAAAATCACTATCTCAAAGAGATATTTGTATCTTCATGTTCAATGCAGCATTATTCACAGTAGCCAAGTGAAAACAACCTAAATGTCCATCAATAGACAAACGGATACAGAAAATGTGGAATATTAATCAGCACCCCCCACCCCTGCCAAAGGAGAAAATCCTGACATTCACTACAACATGGATGAACCTGGAGGGCATTATGTTAGGTAAAATAAGCCAGACACAGAATGACCAATAATGCACTATCTCATTCATATATGAAACCTAAAAAAAGTCGAAATCATAGTAACAGAAAACAGAATGGTGTTTACCAGGGGCTGGAAGTTTGGGGGAAAAGGGAGACCGTTGGTCAGAGGGTACAAACTTTCAGTTATAAGATGAATAAGTTCTGGAGACCTAATGTATAGCATAATGACTAGTTAATAATAACGTATTATATACTTGAAATATGCTGAAAATAATGTTAAAAAGTGACAAATAAAAACAGAATTATATCCAGTTGTAACAAAATTTTACTTGTAGATCAAATTTGATGGCATGTGTGGAAGGTTTTGAGAGAAAAGATCCACATGCAAAACTATTGTCAAGTATTACAGAGGATACAATCATGACTATAACATGGCCGTTAACAATTGTAAAATGTAGCAGGGGCCACGGATACAAAAAGCCTCTAACCTAATGCTTAATGTATTCAGAATGGAGGGCGCATTCTTTGGTGAACATTTGAACTGAGTCTTAGAGTATCAGTCTGGGAATCATTGTTCCTCGGGGTTCCCAGAAACTAAATAGAACCATCTACCCCATATTTATGAATTATTCATGCCAATAAACAATCATGCTCACCTCACATGCTTAGTTCATAAACATTAGATTTTTCAGCCATTTCCTGTTCGTATAGTGATTGTAATTTTAGACACTCCCCAAAAGATCAAAATCTGTGAAAGGCCAAGTTTGCCTGTGATCCATACACCCAACTAACTGAATGCTCAGAGCCACATATGCTGGAATGATGAAATCGCGATCAGTTCACCCAGACTGTAACAACATGTCTCTCTTCCTCAGAGGCAGGCAACATACTTGGTGGGAATAAAGGAGAGAATCAAAACCTCACCTCTCGGATACCCTCAGGGACAAATTGCTCTGAGTTGAAGGAGTAGAAGTGGCCTCCTTCTCTGGACTGTGTGTTTGTGTCTGTGTCCTCAGCTCTGTGAGGCTGTATCTGTGGTGGATTCACTCTGTATCTGCCCTTCTTATCCCACTATGGGTTCAGTACAGCACCCATCTGAGCAGAGTGGGTGCTCTGCCACTGCCTGGTAGGTGCAAAAGGAAGGAATAAATAATAATAGCTAGCAAATGTAGTACTTACTCTGTGAGTACTTACTCTGTGCCAAGCACTTGAAAATAATCCTAATAAGTAGGTACTATTATTATCAAGTTCATTTAGCAGATGAGGGAATCGAAGCACAGAGAGGTTAAGTAACTTGCCCAAGATCACAAAGCCTATAAGTGGCAGAGCCAGGTTTTGAACTGCATGGTTTGATTCAATTAGCCATGTTCTTAATCACATCACTACCCCAATCTCTGCATATTATGGATTGCTAAAAGAGATAAGGGAAGAACCAAGGTAGCGTCACTTTTTGGGTGGCCCAGAGTGCCTCACACCGGGTGGCCAGTTATCACAGAACATTTCAGGTGCTGAAGGAAGTTGGTGAGTCAAAGCTAAAGAGGACACTAATGTGGTCTAGGAAGTAGCCCAAAACTCTAACTTCAGGTCTAACTTCAGGAAGTAGCCCAAAACTCTAACTTCAGGTCTCATAAACCACCGACCTTTCAGATGATGACAATAAAGGCAAATGGACTTAGAGGAGAAATTCTGAAAATTGCTCTTAGAAATTTAATTAGGAAATGAGGCAAACAGTTAATTTAGGGACCAAGAATCATTTTCAGTAGGTATTTACTATGGGTCTCAAGGTATTTAAGGCCACCGAGGACTTGGGAGGTGCGTACGTTATGGCTTCTATCTTTGAGAAGCTCCTAGTGAGATGGGGAGATGCAGGTTCATCTTTTATGAGAATGCCACCTTATGCTGCTTCATTAGCTGGCCATGGGTGGTCAGTTGCAGCCTGCGGAGGGCAGCTTGGCCTCCCTGCTGGTGTCAAGCCAGCCATGACCTGAAGAGGAGCATTCTGGTGAGATGGCTTCTGGCTGGAGGAATCAATTCCCTTTTTGGCTGAGGGCCAGCCCCCCTGGCTTTGTGATTCTCTGGCACATAGTGAGTGCTGCAGTAAAGGGCACCAGAGGCCAGCTGAGCAGCAAAGCAATCGTTCCTCATGGAGAACTGCCACTTCCGGTGTCATGCTCCTATTGAGCCATGAGCAAGTTCCAAGTAATTAAGTGGATTGGGTTCTTAAGCCATTGTGACATCAGCTTAGACATCCCTGCTGAGAGCTCCTGGCAGGTCAGACTAGCAATGCAGGGTTCCCCTATCCTGGTGTCCACTCTGCCTGGAAGAGACTAATGAAAGAAGGCACTCTACATATTTGGAAGTTCTTGTATGTAGGGAGCTAATTACTCTCTTTTTAAATTTGCGTTTGCCACCAATCACATCTTTCATTGTGCTGGGACTGTCAGGGCAACTAAAAGCACATATGAAAATAAAATGTTACTTATTTTGCATTTGTACTACAATGAAACAGGCAATTCGTTTTCATTTTTAACTTAATATGATAGCTAGAGAGAAGTTAAGAAGTATAGGTATGTGTGTAGCTTGTGTGCATAAGGAGGTGCTATAGTGTGTGTTAACATGAGAGGGGTGTATGTGTGTGTGTGTGTGTGTGTGTGTGTGTGTGTGTGTGTGCATACTGGCGCTCATGCTGATGGGGATGGTGTGTGTAGCTGTGTGAAGCTATATGGCTGTGGGTGAGTCTTCCTGTGTGTATGTCTGAGGATAGGGAATAAATGTAGGTCTGAGATCACACATAGGCTGTGAATGTTTAAAGACTGGTCTGTGAGCATGTGTGTGTATGTGTACAGTGCTGGTGTGTGTGTGTGTGTGTGTGTGTGTGTGTGTGTGTGTACCTGAAAACAAATGGTGCCAGGGGTATGTTTCTGAAGACAAGTGCTATTGCATGGATGTGTTATACCTGTGTTGTTCGGTGAGCAAAGACTTCTGCTTTTCTTTTCATAGGGTTTCCTTGTCGTCTCAATCTTTGGAGGGTTCCAGCCCAATCACAAGAGATAGAGTCCCTCTTTTAGGGGATGGCTCAACTTCATACAACAACCATCAGAAAACCAGAGGTCTTATAGATCTGGAGCACCCAGACACCACCTAGCCCAGCCCTGATCTTGATAATGGGGGTTTCTGGTCAAGGTAAAAGTTACAAAGCACACAGTTTGTGTGTCCATCATTCATTTATTCCAGTAATTGACACATGTTATACATAGAGGTGAGCCTATCTAATTTGACCTGAGATGGGACTTACAGATTTACAAGAATAATTTACAACAATGATGACATTTGCACACATCTCTTTAAGGCTTCATGCTTCCTAAAGTCATCTTCGGAGTCCCATCTCCTGTGGGCTGGCTTCTACAGGTGTGGAAATATACCTCCAGTCAGAACCAAGAGGCTGGAAGCAGAGCAGGGAGCATCTTCCCAGGATGTGATGTGCAGGGCTGAGCAGTGAGGACTGGAGATTGCTTGTTGCTGGAAGAGGCCACTCCCCAGTGCAGGGTGCAGCTATCTCCCCGGGGCCAGCTTCCTCAGGCAAAGACTCCATCCACGATGACCAAGATTCATTCTTTAAATCACCAGAATTCTTCCAGTTAAGCTCTCTTTACTTCACATCTCTTGAGAGACTTTGTTTTATTATTAATTTTTAACTTTAATAAAGAGAACCAATATTGATTAAATGTGAATTCAATAAGTTTTTATTGAACACCAATTATTTTAAGGTCGTCTCTACCTGGGCCCAGATATTACAGTATGCATCTGAATTACTCTGCCTGGAGTTTTCTCAAAAGGGTACATGTTGAGGGAAGAAGGTAAGGACTGGGGCAACAAACATTTCTGCAGTGTTGGGGGAAGAGAGGGACAGAGATCGTGGACAATAACAAAAGTAGGCACAGATGAGGGGCATCGTAACCCAGCTAGGTGCCTTAACCTCAGTCAAGTCATAAAGGACAAGTAGAGGTTAACCAGATATAGAGAGAGATGGTGGCATCAAAGGGACCCAGGAGCTCCTACATGTGGGAAGCAAATCTGGACTGGAGCTGGTAAAGGAACTCTAGTCTTGGATGCTCTTTGCTTTGTCTAAGGAAGTTAGGATGACATTGCCTTGAGATTGTGAAGAGCATCACAAGCTTAGGAGGTTTGGCAAGAGTCCTCTTCATAATATGGCTATTTCTAACTGTGCCCCCAACTTTGTTCCTGTGGCTCTGCTGATGTCAATGACAAACAAATTATATTGACAAGGAGCTGGGCTTTCTTGGAAGTTGCAATCACGTTGGTGGCTATAGCTTTCTCTGCATCGCTTATACTACAGCAAATCCCATGGGAGTGTGAATGGAAAAGTACCTGTAAATATTAAGGTTGGTTCCAAAGGCACATTATTGGTTTATTGTGTAACACCCTCTGGTGACATTGAGGCCTTATTAATAACTAAACATCTGTCACAACTGTAATTATATTTGTGCCAGGATTGTGTTTCTACTATTGTCCTATTTAAACACAGAAGGGAGGGTGTGAATTATTTTGGCAACTGATTGAGTAAATAATCAACTAGCACTGTGCAGGCAGTAAGTTTCTGTCAACTCCTTGCAGAATCTCAGTGTCTCCGCTGACGTTCCCTTGATGTGCTCACAAATCTCTCTGAGAACATCGCCCTGGACCCCTGATGCGGCTGCCCGAGCAACCTGGAGAGGGAAAGCCTGAGAATGAGGAAAAGTGGGGCAGAGGAGCCCCTGGAGGGGGAGAGGAACCACGGAGGAGCCAGGCCCCCGACTTCCCCACTTGGCAAGTCTTCTCCCCCCAAACCCCCTCGGAGAAATGAGCTTTCTCAAGTGTTTGCTCAGGACTTGATTGTTTTCTGCCCTCAGGTAGGGGGTGGTGCCGGGGCTGGAAGCCTTTGCTGCCAAGTGTTGGGGTGGGGAGAGGAGACCTGTGGAGAGGACATTTGGGAGGGGTCCTGAGAGGACACATGTTCAAGCTGGGTACAGAGATTTTACCGTATGTCCTGAGCCTGACAGATTTCCATTGATTGTATTTGAGATGTATGGATGGGTGAGGAGAATGTGTTTGAAAGGGGACTCTATCAGAAACTGATTGGGTTAGGGGGATGCTCTGTTGTTAGAAAAAAACATCAATAGATGTCATTTATAGTATATTATGTGGCAGCATAGAAACAGAAGTATCGCATAGATAATTTCAACTAATAACCCCATGAGGGTGTTATTAACACTATTTTTATAGGAGTAAAGTAAGACAAACATTAATCAACTTGCTCCAGATTGCACAGACATACGTAAACCCAGGATTCCTACTATGTCTCTGAATCCCAAACTGATATTTATAACCATTGGGCTTCTCTGCCCCTCTTTGCTTATAGGTGAAGAGGTCAGTTCAGTGGAAGGGGTTTCATATGTTACCAGGCCACAGGCTTCCCTGGGTTTGATGCTGCTCTTTTTCTTTTCCTTGGAGACAATCATGACAATAAAAACTCAAGAGGAATTTCAACTCTGGTGGTTTTGTAAAGAAGGAAATTTTGATCTGTGATGTTGGTGTTAAGGAGTTGGTCTGTGGTGAGTCCCATGAATAGGTACATTCTGAAATGATCTCCTTAAGGATACTGAAATGAAATTGCCAGCCCTCTTTGCTACCAACAAACTCCTAGTGGTGACTGAAAGTGTATATGGTGGGGGACATGAATTTAAGGTTAGGTTTGTGGGGGGAAAAAGGAAGTAGAAATATTTCTGATGACTATAGCTCCTGATTTTTAGCAATTTCTCCTAGGAGCTGGGGTCTGGACTGCAGAGCCCAGCATAGGATACAATAAGGGTCTATTCAGAACCTTCTACGATACAACTCATTGTTTAGGAACTCAAAGGTGGGAGCTGACGAGACCCCTGACCCAGGGTGTGCTGACCTGCATGGTGAGCCATTCTCATTGACCTGGGAAGAGGTCTGGAAGGCAGCAAGATGAAGCTGAAATTGACATATGCTGTTAGGCAGGCTCAGAATAAGGTTATGCTCAGGAAGGCTGGTGAGTGTCCAGAGCAACCTGGGCTGAGCCTCCCTATTTCAGGTCACCCCTTTCAAGTGAGGGGTCCTGGTAGGAGGCTGAGATAAGTGATAGCATCCTGGGACTTACACTGGGGAAGAGAGGCATGCTGAGAGATGAAGGTAAGGACTGGGGCTGACAAACATTTCTACATGTCCTATTGGGGCTGTAACAAATGACAAACATGGCTGATGCTGCAGAGGAAAATGACAGTTTTCTACCTTAGTGGATCATATAGCATATAGACAAAAAAGTCTGATGGAATCAGAAAGACCCATTTTGCTCAATATACTTCCAAATTAGAAAATATTTTCCCATTTGTTCCTGTGATTTTGGGATTTAGAATTTTGGGGTCAGAACTGTGATGGGCATGAATTAAGCAATTTAGTTTCACCTGTCTCTGGGAGTACCAATAGTCCAAGCGGAACGAACCAGCTTTTTCTAAGCCACCAACTTCTTTCTAGGGCTCCTGGCTCATTCCCATTACATGTTCACACCCATGCCTGTACACAAATGTATGTAACACTTTGCTTACTGCTTACTTGGGAGCATACCCACATGTTTCTCAAGTGCAGTGAGACAGCACTAAGAAATGCTGGGAGAGACAGCTGACAAGAAAAGACATGAGACAAAAGGGAGTCCTGCTGTTGTGGCCTCAACACTAGATGTTGGACTTGGAGGGGAAGGCAGCACAGCTTGTCTGGAACATGTCCCCACATCAATTTCCAGCAATGAGGTCTCAGAATACATTGCCTCCTCGTCCTTCGGTGCCTTGGCTGGGGACCTCCTTAAGATAAAGCACAGCCTGGGCATTGGGACTAGCATAGAGAGCATCAAGGGCTTCCTCGGATCCGAAGCCCTCTGGGCAGTTGCCTTGATGCCTGTGACTGATGTGAGCAGGCTAGGCAAAATTATAAAGTAGGGAGGAGTCTCCTCAGTGTGTCCCATCTTCCCATCTCAGATCATTTTCACACTTATGGTACCATTTTGGTTGCAAGTAACAGAAGTCCATTAGAGCTCTCCTTAGGTGAAAAGAGAAACATGTTAAGAAGACTTTAGGCAAGGGTTAGGGGGAGGTGTCTCATAGAACACAAGGCCTCAGTGATGGCTGGACCGAGGGCCTAGAGGGATTTTTGAAAACCCAAGAAAGCTGCTTCTTTCTGCTTGTCCACGCCTCTCTGGTTTCTCTGTCCATGAGAAAATAATCTCTGTCAAAAAGCTTCTAAAATGGCAGCCAGCCTCAATTGGCAATCAGTATGGTCTCAATTACAAATTCCCCAGGAACAAACTCATTGTTGCCCACACCTGATCAAATCAATAGTGTCCATGGGAAGAGGATCAGAGGGTACAAACATGGCACTTCTACTATAAACATGTGGATGGAAAAAGAAGAGAGGCAATGACCAGAGAAGTAGGGTACCTCTTTACCCCAATTCCTTGAGATATTGGTTTTGTATTTCATTCTTGATATTGGTTGGGTATCCATTAGGTGTTGATAATGTGCTTGCTATTAGTGCTTTAAGTACACACTGTATGGTATTGTAGTGGGATGCAGCCTTTAAAAGAAGGTGATCCCCAAGACCCAGAAGAGTGAACTATCACTGGTGGAACAAGTACAGTGGGGTAGATACATCTGGCTGGGCGCACTGCAGTGGAGTGTGGAGAGAGACCTGGTACAGAGGGCAGGGACAGAAGAAAACCCACACCCAGCCTTTCTCTCAGCTTTTCAGCCCAGAGGATTGCAGAATCCCCCGGACTGTCTATTGCTATATCTCTGCCAAGGTGTGTGGTCAAGCTTTCTTTTGATGTGTCTGGAAGACATGACCTGTAGATGGGAATCTTATTTTCTTCTACTTCATTCCCTCAAGAGTCTCACAAGGGCAATGAAGTCTCAAAATAGCAATGAAGCCCTGACTTATCTTGGGCCCGCCAAGATACTGACTCCTCAGGATGGTCTTCCCCTTTTATCCAGACTATGAGATCTGGGGACCTTTGGGTCAGGTCTGGAGCTAACTTGTGGATGGTCAGTAGGCCTAAGAGGCCAGGTAGAAGAACATCCTAAGGGAACAGAGAGATGCCAGGTGACTTCAACAAACTACAGCTAGATAAACAATGCTACTACTATGGTACTGCTCCAACCCAATCTTAAGAAAGTTCTTCTAATATGGTGAGAAATGGATGTGCACTATTGATATATGAGCTAAGAATAGCCATGTTCCAAACAAAGTGTTTTTTAGCATTTTGAAATGAAAACATGTAGACAAAGCAAGGAATTAGAATGCATGACTCATTAAATTGCTGACTCTAAAAGCAAAGGAAATTCAAAGGAAATTTTCCTCTCCCTATTTCTCCTTCCCACCCCTGTTCTGAATAGCTTATAAAAAGAGTCTCTACATAAACAGGACTCATAAAATACTCCATAATTTAAGGTCCTGCACAGTGAGAGGCAGATGGAACTCAACCTTTATTACCTGGTTATCAAGAGGGCCTCTCCAGCTAGACAGGAGTTCCCCATGGCCTGTCCATCCTCATTTCTCTTTCTCCTATATCTCTGCCCATTCCTATCAGTTTCCAGGGAATTCCATGACCCCACTATAGTCATTGCTTTTCTCCCCGACAATGCCTGGCTCTGCTGGACCTTAGCAGACTGAACTCATCAGCCTTAACAAGGATCTTTTATTAGCTCTAGCGGCTACGTCTTAGGGGAGAGTGCACACTTGTAGTGGACTTGTAGTGGGATGGAGCAGTGGGCACTTCTGTCAACTCACTGCGTGGTCTTGGGCTCATTTGTGGGTTGAATGAAAGGGTTGGGCCTCATCAGTGGTGTTCAGTATTTTTACTCACAAAAATGTTTCTAAAATAAGTCTTATGGGGTACTTAAAACAGGAAAGAGAAGACCCATTCTGGTTGGAGCAAGGGATGTGTGTGTGTGTGTGTGTGTGTGTGTGTGTGTGTGTGTGTGTGTGTACATGCACATGCATGCACATGGATGTATGTTTGTGTCAGGGCAGAGAAGTGAAGTGAGGAAGTGAGGAGTGAGAGAAGATGAATCAAAATAGGTGCACGGGAATCAAATTGTGAATGACCTGGTAGGGAATTTT
>NW_006441386.1:1504287-1522044 GCF_000325575.1 Pteropus alecto
TGGGTAGAGAAAGGTGTGTGTGTGTGTGTGTGTGTGTGTGTGTGTGTGTGTGTGTGTGTGTGTGTGTGTGTGTGAATGAGGAGGTCCTCCAGGTCCCCTGAGAGGAATAGCAAGAACTTTCAGTTGCAGGGACTATTGGCAGACTGTCATAAAATGATTCCTTAAGAGTTGTGTAAAAATCTCACCTCCAATCTTTCCTTGCTATTACCTGCTTTCCTTCTGATCAACCCCATGCTCCTTGAATACCTCAGCAGCTTGTTCAGTCTTATATTTGCCCTGAGTCTTGATGTCATACAAGGAAGCTAAAATGACCCTGTGGATGACCAGGCAACATTTATACCTCATGTTGTCTCATCTTTAATGCCAGTGACTTTCTTTTCTCTTGACTTTTGCTCCTTTGGCCTCCACATTGCTCTTGTTACCCTCTGGAGTACCCCACCTCTGAGAGCTCACACTCCTCTCTTTGACAATCTCCGCTACAGCTGTTTACTACTGCTGGTCTTATTTCAGAATGTGTAGCATACTGAGAGAAACTCCTACAAAGATATGAGACATGGACAATTAACCTTACATACACAGGTCTTCAGTGTGGCTCAGCAGTTCTTCTAGTGGTCAGGTCTCCTCTCCATTCACTATGACTATTTCAACCCATACCCATTCTTCTAAGAATGATGTCACTGCCTTATTTACATAAAAAACAAAGGTCTTATGAAGAAATTTTTTCAACTGCCTGCCCACCCTTCTGTCACCTTTCTCTCATTTTTGTCCCTCTTCATTTCTCCCTGCCCATGAAAGTGGAGGACCATCTGCCACATGTGCTTGGACATCTGTTCCTAGCCACCCTCTCTTTAGGGACCTTATTCCATCATTGTACTTCTGTTATTCTTCAACTTCTTGTTTCTTCCCCTAAGCCTGAACTATTTGTTCTAATGTCACTCATCATTTTTCAATAAAGTAGATATGGTAAAATTTTCTTCAAACTTCTTGAAAAAATTGCCTACATGTGTTTTATTTCTTTGCCTTTCATTTACTTCTCACCCTTCACTCACTGTAATCTGGCCTCTGCTGCCATCAGTCCACTGATCATATTCTGGCTGAAACAAGGGATAGAGTTAGAGCAGAAAGAAGAATGCCACAGAATGAGCCAGTTCAAAAATTAATTCATCAATATTTATCTGGTGAGTTTACAAAATATACATATACTTGTAGGCTCTGCCTACTAAGTCAAAAGCTTTTCAAGTAAGACCCAGAAATCCGCTGCCCACAATTTCCTTCTCTTGGGATCTTCACTGACAGACCTGTCAGCTCCCCAGAAGCCCCAGTCAGGAAGGAGGGTCTCTGCTGCCATGATGCCCATCAACAAGCATGCTTTGCTAATCTTTGTCACACTCGTCAAATTTTTTCCCTTTCCATTTCCTTATTAGTTCCAGCCACACAATTAGAATTTCAAATGATCTTAGCTAAGAACATTTAATCACTCTTTCTCTTTTCTGGAGATTTTCTGACCTTATCTCTTGGAAGTCTTCTTTTCATCCGGAACCTATTCACTTCCTTTGTGATTCTTCTAACACAGCTTGTTACAAATTGATGATCCTCAGAACATGGATGAAAATATCCTCTAGAAGTACTTTGCAGCCAATAAAATTCAGACGATATTCTATACTAGATCTATATCTTAGAGAATATTAATGCATATTAAAATCTTAGAGATGTCCTACAGCAAAGAAAATGGCTTATCTTTGTCTAACTCAGCTTTTCCAAATACAGTTTGAGCCAGGAACACTGGATGTGAGTGAATGTGCATGTGTGTATAAAAGCCTAGAAACTACATACTAAATACTACATACTACATACTGGTTCTCAGATCCATGTGAATGATAAGTAACTGACACCCTGGGCCCAGTGAATGGTCGTATCCATATTCTTTCAAACACTGTTAATTGTTGTCCCAGGCTCTGTGCTGAGTGTTGGGGATAAAGAGAAGAACTATCCTTTTTCTTGTGCAGATTATAAGTGCATAGAAAAGATGGATTAGTGCTCACCATGGAGTTTATGTGTTAGGGTAAATTCATACACAGGGTGTGCCTAGAAGCATGTCAAGGGACACACACACACACACACACACACACACACACACACAGAGGCAGTTGTACAGCTTTAGGGTACATCATTCATTTATAAAACAAGAATATGATGTGAATGGTACTCCACGAAGTTATGCAATGTAATTAAATAGACATATATCCATCTAAATATGCATAATTTGTTGTTATTAATGAAGTCATGTTGTTCCACAAGATTTTTTCACTCAACAATTTATTACCAACATCCTTTTCTATTGAACTGTGGTTTATTTAACCAGTCCACTATTGATGGATGTTTAGGTTGCTCTGTTTTCACAAGCAGGGCTATATGAACATTCTTGTACATTTATCCTTATGAACTTGTGCAAGTGTGTCTAAATACAAATTCTCTAAAAGTGAAATTTCTGGGTCATAAAGCATACATTTTTTTTCTGCTACATTTCCCAGCTTTCTCCAGAATTACTGTGCTCATTTGCCTAAGGAAGGGCTTCTGAGGATAGGTGACACTGGAGTGGAGGGGAAGGAGGCAATAGAGAAGGACTTGAAGCTGATCATTAATGGAGTCGTATTCCTTAGGAAGGTGCAAGGGCATAGGATCAAGAACATGGTCTTCACAAAGAATAAAGTTTATATGCCAAGCCAAAGCATAAATTCTGGACTCTACAGAAAATGCTACAAACGATCTCAGCTAAGAAATTTTGATCACTCTTTCACCCTCCTAGAGATTATCTGACCCAGTCTCTTAGAAATCCTCCTTTCATGTAGGATCCATTTACTTCCTGCATGATTTTTCTGATAAAACATGTTAATTGATGATTAGCATAAATATTAATAAGTATTCCTCTAAAAGTGCTCCCTAGTCAGTAACCCAATTGGCTCCTAGAAACCTGATGTCTTTGAAAGAGCTCTGGGCATCAGTATTCCATACGCCTGTCCTGGCATTTGCATGGAGGATACAGCAATGTGCCAGAGCATACCCAGCATCACAGGATAAACAAGATACATGTTTATGCAATGTTCATTTCACCTCGTGCCAGGTAATCTAAGAAAGTTTAATATTAAAATAAAGCTTAATATGTTATGGTGCAGAATTCTAGTTTTTAAGACAAAATATTGGACTTGAAAAGTAGTTTCTTGCTTGCAGGGAGCTGTTTTGAGCTTTGACCCCATAATTCTCTATCATCAGAATCCCTTTATGGAAAATTTAGAATTATTGAGACAGGACATATTCTTCTAGTACACGCTTGGTATTTGTATCAAATTTTCATTGAGGCATTTTGCTCCTATTGAGAAAGTGAGGTGGGGGAGGGCAGAGACAGTGGAGTTCATGCTCTAATTGACTTGCTGTTAGCAGAAAACTGTATAAAACAGCACTTTATATCAAGTTCAGGTCAGTTCCGCCCATTGCAGAATGCAAAGGGAACTGGAGAGATACAGTGTCCCCTCAAGTTTTTTCTACCAGGTGCCCCTCCTCTAATCTCTTCCCCTGGAGCCAAGCTCCAATCTCTGCCCATGGTCCACACATGTGGCCATCACAGGAGATTTATTGTCTTTTAGTCTAGCTATTACTGCTTTGTAATAAACTTCCCTAAACTCAGTGGCATAAACCAACAAACATCTTATGCTCATGAAATCTCTGGGTCAGGAATTCAGAATGAATGGCTTATTTGCCCCATGATGCTTAACTTGAAAGACTCAAGTTGGCTGGAGGCTAGAATCACTGGGTAATTCATATGTTTGGTACTTAGGTAGGGATGGCTGAAGGATCAGCTCAGCTGGGAGCATCTACCTATGACTTCTTCATGTGGCTTGTTCTTACAGCAGGGCATCTGGGTTGTAAGATGAGAATCTAGGGATAAATCTTCCAAGAGGACCAGCTGGGACCTGGTTGGCCTTTTATGATTTCACCTTATAAGCTTTATTTCTCATAAATTTTAGTGGTTAAAGCAGTCCAAATCATCCTAGATTTGGGGAGTGGAGGCATAGATAGCACATATCAGTGAGAGAAGGTTCGAAAAATTTAGGGACCATATTGTAAATCTATACTTTTTTTCATGGATCCTGGATCCTCTGCCACCTGCTCCAGGCGGTGCACCTCTTTCAGCATTTTCTGGTTTCCTACTGGGTAGCATGGAAGCATAGGATGCTGGGGTAGTCAAAATAAGCAGCCTTCCCATGAATATGAGAACCTGGTAGCTAGCTTGGAGCATTATTATGTTAGAAAAGTGTTTGTCTCCTGAAATTATCCTGACCTGGTGTATGCCAGACTCCAGGAGGTGAAGAGACAGGGAGGAAAAACCCATTTGGGCACATATAGGATCTTTAAACATATGGACAGGGACAATAACTGGGACAGGTTTTCAGGAAAAGTGATAATAAAGCATTTTTCAGGAGAGAGGGGCCAGGCTGTGGCACATCATTATGCAAGTGATTATCTACAACTCTAGTGGGTACTTAGAGAATATAATTAATTGGGCCCTGGTCACACAGACTCTCATGAGACTTATTTAAAGGAAAGCAATCATTGGTTCCACTGTGTTGCAGTTACTCAAAAGTCAGCCATATTCCTTTTCCAGGGTCATCTTCTCATTTTATGTTTGGGGGAAACAACTGGGCCTCAGATCTATATGTGAGTTAGTCCACCCTACAGCTGATTCTGGTTACCTGCTGCCATTTAAGGGCTTAACATCATCTCAGCCCTGTATACTTTCACTTCAGGTCCATACCCAGGACACTGGGACTACCATCTTCTCTCAATATGCAGCAGCCACCAAGTCCCCAGCCTCTGGAAAGCTCATTTTCCTTTGCTGTACCCTCTCTCAATTCACCACAACTCCGCTAACACACAGAAAATGGATATAAATCACAGATTTTATCAAAGGCTTGGGAATAACTGGGGAATTTCAACGTAGAAAAAAATTACATTATACAAAGAAATCTTAGAGTCGGAAAAAGTAATATTTTAAAGAGTCTTCTCATGCATAGATCCTTTTGGCAGTTTGATGAAGCCTATGAATTATGTTTTTAAATGTACGAAATAGAATAATTAAAGTAACAACAAAGGAAATCAATTATATTTAAAAACAGTATCAAAATATTAAACAAAACAAATGTGTGATATAATAATACATGTTCTTCTTTGTTGATGCATTAAATAATAAGATCTACCAGTGGGTGTAATAACTATCATAATTTTGAAATACTGTAGTGGTAAGCATAAACAACATTGTGAAATAATGTGCAGTGACTGTAACCTGATAGAAATAGATTAGTGGCAAAGTCACAGTACTGCTAATTCCACCATGCCTTATAGCTTGTGCTCATAACTGAAAAAAAAAAAGCTAGATTCCAATTAGAGGTTATGAAAATAAAGGTATGTTCTTTCCCATCCAAATTTATGGACTCCTTGAATCCTATCCTTAGGCCCCAAGGTTCTTCCAGATACCATCTGGTGTGTTTCTTAGCCATGTTTCCAGCCTCAGGGACAGCCCTGCCCTCTCATTTATCAGAGCCAGTATTTCTTTCTTCAGGCGTTCTCAGGAAAAATTTCCATCCCTCTTTAGGAAACTGGATCTCTCACTACAGGACCCATCTCCCTCTGACTTCTCCCACAGGGACTATCTATAGAACTCAAATATACCTTGTCAGTATATAATAGGAATAATATTTTGGCAAGTATTACACTGGTGCATGTTAATGTTAAGGTAAAGTCCAAGTCAAGAGACTTCTTACCACAAGGCAAGACGACAGGTACTTGACTTCTTTGGGAGACAGGAGGCTTCAAAGTCAACTTCCTGGGCAGAGAAAACTTGCAATATTAAAGGTTTACAGGAAAGATTTGGACCTCTGAAGTCTCCTAATGTAAAGAAGATACCTCTGACCACCTTTCAGGCTTAATGGTGAGGCTGGAGCCAGGAAGGAATATATGACACAAGAAAAGTAAAGAAAACTTCTCTCCATTTTCTGGAGAAAGGATAGAGGAAGAAGGACAAATGATAAGGAGGTAGGAGAATTGGAAGGATGTTCTATTTCCACCTATCTCTTGGCACCCAGGGACAGTGGGTCCTGCCTCACCCCTCCATGGGGACTCTGGGAGCCAACCAGACAGGGTACCTGCCCCAAGATCCTGCCTCTGGTCTAGTTAAATGTGTAAGAGTGGAAAAGGTAGCTCCCCCGAGTCTTGTTGTAGGGCAGACACAGAAATGAAGAGCTTGATAATCTGCTGCACGGGCACGCAAAGATGCCCCCAAAACAGAGAATAGATGTTCTCCTTCTTGGTCAGGCCTAGACAGACAGCAAAGCTGAGACTCAGGGACATGCAGACAAACAGAGCTGGGGGGGAGTGGGGCAAACAGTAAGGGCAGACACCAGGGCTCCCAAAAACATTGCACAAACTAAAAGAAGCTCAAATCACCAGTTCTAAGCTTCAGGTTTGGAGGCCAGCAGGAAACCTGTGACTGTGTGACAAGACACATCATTTTGGGGAGAAAATATGAGAGACTAAACATTTTTAAAAATAAAGTTTATTTGGGGGGAATATTTTTAGATTTATAGAAAAATTGAGAAGATAGTACAGAGTTCCCATATAACTAACACTCATTTTTCTCTATTAGCATTTCATATAAATATGATATAGATATAACAATTAATTAACCAATATTGATACACCGTTTTGAATGAAGGTCCATACTTTATTCAAATTTCCTGAGCTTTTGATCAAGATAGGAGAGTAGGTAAACACTGTGCTTGCTTCCTCTTACAACTACATCAAAATTACAACTAAACTACAGAACTTCCAGCATTGGGAGTCACCTGATGTCTAGCTGAACAGAAGTCCTACCACTAGGGACACAGAAGAGGCCAACTTGAGCCAGGTAGGAGGAGTGGAGACATGAAACTTGTTGGTCCCACACCCGCATTTGGTGGTTGAGAATAAGGAGGAATATCTCAGCTGCAGAGGTCCCCCTAGGAGAGCAAGGGGTCCTGGCCCCACACTGGGCTCCCCCACCCATGGTTCCAGTGCTGAGAAGAGAAGTCTCCACAACGTCTGGCCATGAAAATCAGTGGAGATTGTGACTGAGTGAGATAGAGGGCTGAGGAAGTCACAGACTTTCCTCTTAAGAAACCCGTGTGCAGACTTACTCGGTGGCAGATGCACTTACTCTAAGCTCCAGCTCTGGGGCAGCAGCTTGAAAGATGCCAGTGACATGTGGGAAGGAAGTCAGTTGTCTGGCTTCAGGATGACAGCTGGAGAAGCAACTTTCTTCTGGACAGAAGTGCTGGCAGAGGGGATTGTTCATTTGTTGAGCCTTCCCCCACCCCTTGCAGGCCCAGCTAGGCACCATATCTGAGTCTCCATCAATGTAGCTTACACTGGTCACCCTGCCCTGGTGATTCTCTGAGACCCTGCCACTCCCAGTGTGGATTTTCCATACAAACAACCTGTCTTGTTGCATGCTATGGACTTTCTTAAAATCTCTCAAAGGTTCATAAAACTTTAACAAACAGCAACTGGCTTTGGCATACCCCATACCTCTTGGTGAGTAACCTCAAGCCCAGCAGTAGCAGCAGCCAGCCTTGGTTTGAGGCTTGGCCTCTTGAGGCACTTCCAAGCCCAGTGTTGGCGGTGGCCATCTGCCGACTGCTTGGTGGCTCATGCCAGGTGGCCCCTGGCAAAGCACAGGCTGCAGCTAAACTTGGCCTGTGGCAGGGCCCCTCCAAGGAGGCCCCAGCCTGCACTCCTAGTGGCTGGTTTTGGTCTGTGCCAGGGCACCACCTGGGGTCACACCTGAAGATGACACACTCAAAGGGCAGACCAGGCAAGTACCAGAGCCCTGCTAAAGCAAATCCGGCTCCGTAGGGTCAGCCCTTGCACAACAGCTCCTCCACTGGTCACAGCCAGTCATCGTAACCAATCAGCCAGAGGGGCAGTCCCTCCCATTGACATTCAGACAGTAACCAAGACTCAGCTACAACGGGAGGGCACACACAATCCATACAAAGAACATACTTGGAGCACCCACCTTAGATGACCAGGAAAGATTGTGTCTCTGGGACCCATAGCACACCTACTATATAAGGCCACACTACTAAGACCAGGAGACATAGCAGACCTACCTAATATATAGAACAAACGTAAGCAGGCATCCAAAACTGGAAGATAAAGAAATATGTCCCAAATGAAAAAACAGAACAAAGCTCCAGGCAAAGAACTAAACAAAATGGAGACAAGCAATTTACCAGATACAGAGTTCAAAACACTATTTATAATGATGCTCAATGTACTTAGGGGAAGAGTAGATGAACTCAGTGAGAACTTTAACAAAGAGATAGAAAACATAAAAGTGGAGTTAGAAAACATAAAAAAGGATCACTTAGAAATGAATACAATAACAGACACAAAGAATACCTTAGGAAGAATTAACAGTAGTTTAGATTAAGTGGAGGATTGAATCAGTGATTTAGAAGATAAGGTAGCAGAAAATACTCAATCAGAACAGCAACAAGAAAAAGGAATCCAAAACAATGAGGATAGTTTAAAGGGTCTCTGACAACATCAAGCGTATCAACATTCACATCATAGAGATGCCAGAGGAAGAAAATGAGCAAGAAATTGAAAACCTATTTTAAGAAATAATGACTGAAAACTTCCCTAACCTGGCGAAGGAAATAGACATACAACCCCAGGAAGTGCAGAGAGCCCCAAACAAGATAAACTCAAAGAGGGTCACAGCAAGACACATCATTATTAAAATGCTAAAGGTTAAATGCAAAGAGAGAATCTTAAAAACAGCAAGAAAAATGTAGTTACCTACAAGGGAGCTCCCATAGGACTGTCAGTTGATTTCTCAACAGAAACTTTTCAAGCCAGAAGGGAAGGACAGAAAATATTCAAAGTGATGAAAAGCAAATCTATAACCAAGATTACTCTACCCAGCATAGCTATCATTTAGAATCGCAGGACAGATAAAAAGCTTCCCAGAGAAGAAAAAGCTAAAGGACTTTATCCCCACCAAGCCAGTATACAGGAAATGATGAAAGGACTTCTTTAGAAGAAGAGGAAAAAAGAAAAAGAGATAAAAAACATGAATAATAAAATGTCAATAACTATATATCTAGCAACAATTACTTTAAATTTAAATAGATTAAATGCTCCAGTCAAAAGAATAGGGTGGCTGAATGGATAAGAAAACAAGACCCTTACATGTGCTGCCTATAAGGGACTCACTTCAGATTGAAAGGCACACACAGACTGAAAGTAAAGGATTGTAAATAGATGTTTCATGACAATGAAAACAAACAAACAAAAAAGCTGGAGCAGCAATACTTATACCAGACAAAATAGTCTTTAAAATAAAAGCTCTAACAAGAGAGACAAAGAGGGACCCAGTTATCCCATTTCTGGGTATTTATCTGAAGAAACCCAAACACTACTTCAAAGGGCCATGTGAATCCATATGGTCATTGTAGTATTATTTATAATAACCAAGATATGGAAGGTGTCCATCAATTGATGACTGAATAAAGAGAGGTGGTACATACATTCAACGGAATATTGCTCAGCCATAAAAAAGAGTGAAATCTTGCCATCTGCAATAACATGGATAGATGTAGAGAGTATTGTAGTGAGTGGAGTACATCAGAGAAAGACCAATGTCATATGATTTCACTTATATGTGAAATCTAGAGAACAAGATAAACAACAAAAAAAGCTCTTAGATAGAGCATTTTGATGGGTGCTGGTTTGGGAGATGGGGTGATGGGTGAAGGAGGAGGGGGTTAAAAGGTAAAAATTGGTAGTTACAAAATAGTCATGGAGATGTAGAGTATAATATTGGGGAATATAGTCAGTAGTGTTGTAATAGCTATGTACAGTGTCAGATGAGTACTGAATTTATTGGAGTGAACATTTCATAAGTTATATAAATATCTAATCACTGTGTTGCTATAACGATACCTGAAACTAATATAACATTGTACATCAACTATAATTGAAAAAAATAAAAATATAAATATTGAAATAACAAATTTCCTAACATCGTTTTTCTCTTCCAGGATCCCATCCAGAATATGATGACATTTAATAGTTACATGCCTTTAGTCTCCCCTTGGCTGTGATAGTTTGTCAGACTTTCCTCGTTTTTTATAACCATGAAGCTTTGAGAATACTGTCGGTTATTGTATAGAATGTCCCTCAGTTGAGATTTGTCTCATGATTAGACTGGAGTTATAGGTTTGGGAGAGGAAGATCACAGAGGTAAAGTTTCATTTTCATTACATCACACCAAGGGTACATACTATAAATATGATGTCACTGTTGATGTTGATCTTGATCGCCTAGCTGATGTAGTGTTTGTCAGGATTCTCCACTGTAAAGTTACTAATTTCCCCCTCTTTCTATACTGTCCTCTTTGGAAGGAAGTCACTATGCACAAAACTACACTTAAGAAATGAGGAGTTATGCTCTACCTACCTGAGGGCAGAGTATCTACATAAAGTATTTAGAATTCTTCTATACAGGAGACTTTTGTCTCTTCTTTCTTATTTATTTAATCATATATTTAAATATATATGGACTCAGTCCAATACAACTTTGTTTTCTTTTCTCAAATGGTTATAGTCTTGGGCATTGGGAGCTGATACCTCATTTTTATTGCTGAATAGTATTCCATTTTATAGATGCACCATAGTTTGTTTACTTATTCACCTATTGAAGGATATCTTGGTTGTATCCAGTTTTTAGTGATTATAAATGAAGCTGCTATAAATGTATAAATATATATTTATAAATAAATATTATTATATAAATATGCATGCAGGTTTTTGTGTGGACATAAGTTTTCAAATTAGTTGAGTAAAAACATGGAAGCACAATTGCTGGATAGAATAATAAGACTACTTTTAGCTTTGTGAGAAAATTCTAAACTATTTTCCAATGTGGCTGTACCATTTTTGCATTCCCCTCAGCAAGAAAGAAAGTTCCTCTTGCTTCACATTTTCACTAGCAACTGATATTGTCTTTTTGTTTTTGGATTTTAGTCACACTAATAGGTATGTAGTAGTACCTCATTGTTTTAACTTTGCATTTCCCACTGACATATGATGTGGAGCATCTTTTCATATGATTATTTGCCATCTGTATATTTTCTTCCATAAATTGTCTGTTTAAATCTTTTTGCTTTTGTTTTTACTTGATTATTTGTTTTCTTATTGTTGAGGTTCATAATTTCTTTGTATATTTTGGCTGTACATTCTTTATCAGCTATGTATTTTTCAAATATTTTCTTCCAATCTGTCATTTGTCTTTTCATTCTCTTAACAATATCTTTTGCAGAGCAGAAGGTTTTAATTTTAATAAAGTCCAGTTTATCAATTTTTTCTTTCATAGTTCATGCTTTCGGTGTTTTATCTAAAAGCCCATTACCTACCACAAGAGCATCTAGGTTTTCTCTTATATTTTTTCTAGAACCTTTATAGTTCTATATTTTACACTATGATCCATTTTGAATTAATCTTTACAAGAAATGTAAGTTCTGTGTCTAGATTCTTTTTTTTTTTTTTGCATTTGGTTGCCCAATTATTCCAGCAACATTTGTTGACACCAGCATGTGCTTTTCATTCTCTGTGTGGTCTTCTGGTCTCCTAGGAGTAGATCTTGGAGAAAGTATGCATGCATGCACACACTTGCAAATACTCACCTCCCAAGGACAAACAATATTTCCCAGATATAGTCAGTGTAAGTCCATATAAAAAGAGAAAACTATTTTATTAAAGGTAACATAATCTGAAAAATGTTCCCTGTCCATAATGGAGAAAGCATTTTGGCTCCTTTCTCTAGGTCATAGTCAGATATGTAATTGTGCACATGAAGTGGGAATTTTTGTGACAATAACTGCTCCACATCTGACATCCTTATTTTCACTGTGGATTGCATATAAGCTGTGAAATCATTGCTTTTTCTATTGACTGGGCAGGAACAAATTTTTAGACAGGGTTTTTACCCTCTTCAGTATAAAGACTCACTCCTACCCATTCCCAGAAAAACCTCTGGGAGGTGTGAATAAAGTTATGTTCTTGCAGTTATACGAGGACCTTCTGTGCCAGCTGCTGGAGACAAAAGTGAAGTTAGTAACATATAGGTCCTGCTCTCCAAGACTCACATTCTAACTGAAAATAAACTTGAGTTAAAAATGCAGTTATAAGAACAGTCACCAAGCAGAATTTTTCTGATGGCCTGTTACTCATTCTTTGGGAAAAAAGCTTCTCAAAGTCTCCAGAGGTGTTTCTCACATGTCTGTGTACATGCATTCATGGACTCCACCTGATGATTGCCATTTTTCTTCTTTCATCATCTTTCATCATCAAGGAGATGCTTTCTCTTCTGTGAATCTCTGCTGCCTGACAGGAAAGTTTCCATTTCTGACCCTCATGGTTGTGGCCAGTTTTGGGACCCAGCTGGATAATGCCTGGACCAAATCAGCTAAAGGACTTATCACCAACATTTAGAAGTACTGAGAGTCCTTCTAAGAGACTTGACTTTCTCTGTTTTGGGGATTTTTTTGCTTACATACTCAAGTGAATTTTCCCCCCTCATCCTTGAACTTCAAAAATTTTACTAGCACGTAACTACACGTGAGTCTCTTCTTATTAATTTCCAGGACGGTGTGAGCTGCAGCAATCTTCATACTTATTTTTTAATCAGTTCCAAAAAATTTTTCTTAGGTTATATTTTTTATTATTACCTCTTTACTATAGTTTGGGTTTATTTCTTGGGAACATCTATAATTCTTAAGTTGCATCTCCATTTCTTTGCCCTACATACCTAACACATTTTTCTTTCAACACGTTTATATCTTTGTCCTTTCTGTCTGCATTCTGGGAGAGCTCTTCTAATTTTTCTCCCAGGACACAGCTTTTGTTTATTTTTCAATGAAACAGATACTCTTCATTGCCTCTGATGTGCATTTTTTTACCTGCCGCCAGATGTTTCTTTCCTTTCTCCTTATTTCTTAATTTGTATCTCTGCCTTCGCCTTGGTTGGTTCTCTTCCTGCCCCAGTCTCACAAAGTCTGTGCCTCCCTGTATTCCATATAAAAAGCATTGCAGATAGATATAGTTATAAATATACAGATATAGAACTATAATTATATCTATATTTCTATGGAGTGCTAAAACATTACTGAGACAAATGAGAAATTAAATGGCTAACTTGAATTTTTATACACAACACCTATATAACTGGTAAAATATTAACCTTACTGTCACTTAAATAAGAGTGCCTTCAAGTAGCATGAAGAAAACTCCTTTGTAGTGTTTTATTTATGTTGGATACTTTTGTGAATGTGTTTGCACAAGTTGCAAGGTGAAAGTAGGTCCATGCCACCAACATCGTGACTAGAGAAAAGTTGATCTTTATCTAGAGTTGACAGTTTTAGTCAGCATTCTGAAACAACGTATTGAATGATGTAGTGCTATTTATAGGGGTTGAGTAATTTTCCTGGTTGTAACTCTTGTATTAAGTGTGACAATTCAGAGAGAGCATTTAGCCCAGTGTCTGGCGCATAGTATGTATCCCATAACTGTTAGCTAGTAAGTTGTTATTAGTTGAATGTATTTTATCGAAGGTTAAACCTTTTAATATATCCTTTAAAAACAGTTTCATTATTAGAGAAAACAAGAATAAACTATTTCCATTAGGATAGAATTTGTCATACTAACCTAAAATCTTATTGGCTCAATAAATAAAGTCTATGTGTCTCTCCCATGAAGCCTGACACACATGGAGACATGCTTCCCCTTTTTGTAGCTATGTCATTGGAAGCACAGGGCCTCCAAGGGTCACATAGCAGGGGAGAGAAAGAGGAGGAGACCCATCAGCTTTTAACTACTTCAATAGAATTGGGATAGATCATTTCAGTATACATTTCACTGGCCAGAACTAGTTACCTGGCACCAACCCAAATGCAAGAGAGAATGAAAGGAGCTTACAGATCATAAGTCCTCGTAGATTCTACTACAGAACAAAAAGTAGGAAATCCGAATTTTGGACAAAACTTCAAAATCAATTTCATGTAAATTGTTTCTGTATTTTTCAGACAGGTATTAATTCTAACCAGTTCTGTGTGGTAGCGAAACACACAAATTAATAATAATTCAAAAATTTGTCCCATTAAGTACTTGTAAGAATGAAACTCTTTATTTAAAAAATACAAGTAATTCTAAAACAAAAATGTAAGTTCCCAAATTCTCCTAAACATTGAAAGAAAATAGCTTTGAAGAGAATACAAATTATTGATTTTCTCAGATACTCTTGAGTCTAGAACTGGCTTTCCCTGGAATCAGAAATAAATAGTAAACCTGAATGAAATTCTATTCAACATATTCTGGAATTGCTTGTGCTGTTCACATAAAGAAGTGAAAATATTTAATTTTTAAAATGGGATTTCAAGAGAGTTTGCTTCTGGTCAAGAAGGAATAACATAAATTGGATTTAGAAACAATAACAACAACAGAAATAGAAAAAGTATATGAAACAATGGTTTTCAAGATATTACAATTAGGTGATAAAAAACAGTGAAACTTGAGAAACAGGAAATAAAGTGAACCCTATGATTGCCCCAACTTACTACCTGAAAAGTTTCTAGGCCTCAGCTCAGAGACAAAGAACTCAGACACCGTAGAGCTTCAAAATGCAAGAAGTAAAAACTGATACAACATCAAGGAGAAATCGACATATCTGCAATAATAGTTGGAGATTTTAACTATCACAAACTTGACTTGTATAATGCTATCATTCAACTCGACGTAATTAAAATTTATGACATACTCCATCCAACAACATCAGAATACACATTCTTTTTATGTAAATATGGAACATTTACCAAGACAGACTATTTAGTAGGTTATAAGTAAATAAATAACTTTAAAAGAATTCAAATCAAGAATTCAAATCAAATACAAGATATGTTCACTGATGTTAATGAAATGAAATTAGAAATCAATAGCAGGCAGATATTTTGAAAATTCCCCAAATAATTGGAAAATAGAGAATATACTTCTATTTACATAACCTATGAGTCCAAGAACTTAAAGGATAAATTAGAAATTATGTTGAATTGAATGAAAATAAAAATGCATCATATCAAAATTTTGAGATGTATCTAAAGTGGTACTTCAAGAAAATTTTACAGCACTAAATACCCATATTAGAAAAGAAGAAAGCAATCTAAGCTTCTACTTTAAGAAAGTAGAAATGGAAGAGAAAAAATCCAAAGCAAGAAAAAAAATCAGAATAAATCAATAAAATAGAAATAGAAAGCAATAAATGAAATCAATAAAACCAAAAGCCGGTTCTTTGAGATCAATAAAATTGATCAAACTAGACTAATCAAGAAAAAAATGTAAAGTCCCATATTACCAATATCAGGAATAAGAAAGATAATATTACTACGGATTCTACAGATTAAAATAATAATATAATATTGTGAATAACTTTATAACAATAAATATGATAATAGATGAAATGATGAATTCCTTAAAAGACACAAACCACCAAAGCTCTCCTCAAAAAGAAATACATAACCAGAATAGTTCTATTTCAGTTAAAAACTAAACTTGTAGTTAAAGATCTCACAAAGAAAACTCCAGAGCCAGATGACTTCACTGGTATATTCTACTAAACAAATTCTATTAAAGAAGTAATAATAATACTACATAAACTGAAAATTATAAAGCAGAGATTACTTCCTAACTCAGCAAGCATTATCTTGACTTTTTAAAAAGTAGACAAAAACATAAAAAAATTATAGAACAATATTCTTCTAAATACAGATGCAAAAATTCTTTAAGAAATTGTGATGAATCAAATGCAACACTAAATAAAAAGGATAATACATTGTGGAGGCTTATCTCAGAAATGCAAAATTGGTTTAACATTCTAAAATTGATGTAATTTACTGTAATAACAGACTAAAAGAGAAAAATCATATAATTATCTCAAAAGATAGAGAAAAATTATTAGACAAAATCCAATATTTATTTACGATTTAAAAAAAGAAAACTCTCAGCAAACTAGGAATACAAGGTAATTTTCTCAGCCTGATAAAGAGCATCTACAAAAAAATTATAGCTAACAATATCTTAGGGAGAAACTAAATGCTTTATACCTAAGATCAGAAAAAAGGAAATAATATTCTTTCTTCTATTTCTATTCAACATTGTAGTGGTGCTTCTAGCCAATGCAATAAGGTAAGAAAAATAAATAAAAGGCATCCAGATTGGAAAAGAAAAAGTAAACTATTTTTTATTTACAGATAACTTGGTTGTATTAACTTATTATTGCTGCATAACAAATTACTACAAATTCAGTGACTTAAACCACCTATTTATTGTCTCACAGTCTCTGTAGGTAAAAAGTCTGGGCAGGCCTAACTGGATCCTCTTCTCAGGGTCTCAGAAAGCTGAACTCTCATCCTGACGCTTGACAAGAGAAGGATCTACTTCTGAGCTCCTTTAGGTTGTTGGCAAGCTAATTTCCTTGAGGCTATAGGATTTAGGATTCATGGCAGCTTCATCTTTCAAAGAGAGAGAGAGACTCTACTAGTTTGAGTCTCTGACCTAAAGAACTTTAAGAGCTACTTCATTAGCTCAAGCTTATTCAGGATAATTCCTTCTGATTAACCTAAAGTCAACTGATTAGAATTTTAATTACTTCTGTAACTTTGATTTTTAAATTTATCCCTTCACCTTTGCCATATTCTATTGGTTAGAAGGAAGTCACAGTTTCTACCTTTACTACAGGGGAAAAATTACACAAAAGTATGGATGCTGGAAGGTGAGAATTATAGGTGCCATTTTCAAATTGTGTGTATCATATTCACTTATGAAGAAAATATAATGGACTTGTCAATACAAAATTCAGAGAGCTTTATTTGGTGTGGATATTTTATTAAACAAGAAACAAACTGTGAATTAGGGAGATTTCAAAATCAAAACTGGTAATAAACTCAATTCTCAGCAGTTACATCTCAGTTTATAATTCATGAATAAGTACATTGTTTTCCAGGGACCTAAAACTTCCTTTAGAGCAGCAGCACTACATGAGCTTACTTGTTTGTCGATGATTCTCGAGGGAACTGCACCAATTTTGTTAAGTGTTTTGATCATAAATGGATGCTGTATCTTGTCGAAGGCTTTTCTGCATCTATTGATATGATATGATCATATGATTTTTATTTTTTAATTTGTTTATGTGCTGTATCACATTAATCGATATGTGTATATTGAACCATCCCTGTGGCCCTGGGATAAAGCTCACTTGATTGTGGCATATAACCTTTTTAATATGTTGCTGTATTCCATTTGTGACTATATTATTTAGGATTATTGCATCTGTGTTCATGAGAGATTGATCATATGTTTTATTTTTTAATTTGTTTATGTGCTGTATCACATTAATCGATATGTGTATATTGAACCATCCCTGTGGCCCTGGGATAAAGCTCACTTGATTGTGGCATATAACCTTTTTAATATGTTGCTGTATTCCCCACGTGACTATATTATTTAGGATTATTGCATCTGTGTTCATGAGAGATATTGGTCTGTAGTGTGTGTGTGTGTGTGTGTGTGTGTGTGTGTGTGTGTGTGTGTGTGTGTCTCTTTATGTGTTTTT
>NW_006441386.1:1522414-1524543 GCF_000325575.1 Pteropus alecto
ACTCCAAGACGAACACTGGTGGCAGCTAGCCTCGGTTTCTGGTGTTGCCTTTTGAAGCATTTGTGGATTGATTGCTGAATCTTAGCAGGAACCCCTCTCAGGACTGTGCCACTGGATACCTACTTCACAAAGCCATGCTAATAAGACCGGGAGACTTAGGAGCTTTGCTTAGTACCTAGAAACAGACACAGAAAGGCAGCCAAAATA
Organism: Pteropus alecto; assembly: GCF_000325575.1. Lineage (NCBI taxonomy): Eukaryota > Metazoa > Chordata > Mammalia > Chiroptera > Pteropodidae > Pteropus > Pteropus alecto. The sequence goes on from NW_006441386.1 coordinate 1,522,622, forward strand.
GGAAGATAAAGAAGCAGAAACCATGTGAGAGAACAGAACAGAGATACAGATATGAAGAAGTCAAGTAATCTAACAGATGCAGAGTTCAAAGCACTAGTTATAAAGATGTTCAAACAACTTTTGGGAAGTGTAGATAAATTCAGTGAGAACTTCAACAAAGAGATAAAAACATAAAAATGGAAATGAAAATTTTAAAAGGGAACCAGTCAGAAATGAAGACCACATTATCTGAGATGAGAAGTATATTAAATGGAATAAACAAAGGAATAAATAAAGTAAATAAAGAAGAGGATCAAATGTCCTATCTAGAGGATAGGAAAGCCAAGGACACACAATCAGAATGGCAAGAAAAAATATTCCAAGACTATAAAAATAATTTAAGGAGCATATGGGACACTATTAAGGCTCCAAATACTAGTCAGATCAGCATAACTGAAGAAAATCAAGATGCTGAACAGCTATTTGAAGAAATAATGATGGAAAACTTCCCTAACCTGGTGAAGGAAATGGACATTAAACCCTAGGAAGCTCAGAGAATTCCAAAAATCAGGGATCCAAAGAGGCCCACACCAAGACATATCATAATTAAAATGCCAAAGGTTAAATACAAAGAAAGAATATTAAAAGCAGCAAGAGAAAAACACATAGTTACTTATAAGGGAAAACCCATAAGACTAGCAGCTGATTTCTCAAAAGAAACTATGCAGGACAGAAGGGCTTGGCAAAAAATATTCGACAGGAGGAAGATCCAGGATATACAACCAAGAATAATTTATCCAGTAAAGCTATCATTTAGAGTGGAAGGACAGATAAAGAGCTTCCCAGACAACAATAAGCTAAAGGAATTGAACACCATTAAGCCAGTATTACAGGAAATGTTGGAAGGACTTCTTTAAGAAGAAAAAACATGTATCAAAAACAGGAATAAAGAATGGTGAAAATTACATTCCTATCAATAAGTACCTCGAATAGAAAAGAATTAAGTGCTCCAACCAAAAGATGGAGTGGCTGAAAGGATAACAGAACAAGACCACTATATATGAAAAGGAAAGGGATGGAAAAAGGTACAGCTTTGATGGACCTAGATGGTATTTAAGTCAGACAGAAAGATAAACACTATTTAATTTCACTTATATGCAGAACCTAAGGAATAAAAAGAACAAACTAATCAAAAGCAGACTCACAAATATAGTGGACAATTTAGTGACAGAGAGGAGGAGTATTTGAGGGCTGGGAAAATGGGGTAAAGGGCTAAAGAAGTACAAATTAGTAGCTGATGTATGGTCACAGGCATGGGGAGTACGGCATAGGGAAGGCAGTTAGCATTAATACATTTGCTAGGTGGAGGGTCAGAGGATGGAGGGTACAATTGGGGGGATCGTTTTATGAACTGTATAGGTATAGTCTAACCAATGTACTGTATACTTAGAACTAAATTTAAAAAAAGTTAAAAAAAAAAGTCTTCTTTGAATGTTTGGTAGAATTCACTGGTAAAGTCATCTGGTCTTGGACTTTTACTTTTGGGTAGGTTTTTGATAATTGCTTCAATTTCCATACTGCTGATCTGTGTATTTAGATTTTCCAGTTCTTCTTGATTCAATCTAGAAAGGATGTATCTTTCTAAGAATTCTGCAGTGCCTGTCATAATTTAATTTCCCCCCACCCTGATTTCTTTATTTGTATCCTTTCTCTTTTTTCCTTAGTGAGTCTAGCCAGGGGTTTGTCAATTTTATTAACCTCAAAGAACCAGACCAGCTTTGTATTTATTTTTTATTGTTTTTTCATTTCAATTTCATCTAATTCTGCTCTAATTTTGATTATTTCTTTCCTTCTACTGACTTTAGGCTTCATTTGTTCTTCATTTTCTAGTTTTTTAAGATGAAGCATTAGGTTGTTTATTTGGGCTCATTCTTGTTTTTGGA
>NW_006441386.1:1525701-1541138 GCF_000325575.1 Pteropus alecto
TTTGGCTGGCTTGTGTGGGTTTTCCCTCTGGTCCTTCTTGTTTTATGTTATATACAATGGTTCTGAATCTTTGGCATGTGATTACCATTATGAATATGTAAAGGATAGTTATATATATATATATAGTAGTCTATTTTCTTCTGCGTGTGCCTTAACTCCATTCCCCTTTGCGAATGTGGATCTTTGAATCCTCCCCTTTTCAGTCATTGTTGTCTCAATTTGTCCCTATGTATGCTGAATATTCATTAGTATCTTGCTATAGCAAATCTCTTCTTATTGTTTAAGGTTATAATGCCCTGCTGTTAGTAAGGTTTGCACTCCTCTGCTTCTATCTGCTTGCTAGTTGCCTTACTCCTAGGTTTTTCTTTGTTTGTTTTTTTTTTTTGTCATTTTGTTTTAGGTGAGCTGACCCCTTTCAGTATTTCCTGTAATGCAGGCCTCATAGGAGAATTCCCTCAATTTTTGTATGTCTGGAAAGGTCTTTATTTCTTCTTCATATCTGAAGGAGAGCTTAGCTGGATACATTATTCTAGGCTGGTAACTCTTTTCATTTAATAGTTTGAATATCTGTTTTCACCCTTTCTGGCTTGTAAGGTTTGTGCTGAGAAGTCCGAGATTCTCAAATGAGTTTCTTTTTTAGATTAGTTTCTTTTTTTCGCTGGCTGTCCTGAGAATTCTTTGTCATTGATTTTTGATAATTTTAATGCAATATGTCTTGGTGAAGGCCTTTTTGGGTTGAGATAATTGAGTGTTCTGTTGACTTCTTGAATTCCAAGCTCCAGATCATTCCTTAGATTTGAGAAAGTTTTGTCAACTATTTGTCCGAAAATGCTTTCTAATCCCTGTTTTTTTCCCTCCCCTTTGAGAATGCCCATTATTCTTGTTTCCTCTCCTGATGGTATCAGCTTGTTCTTGTATTTTTCTTTCATTATTTTTCATTCTTTGATTTCTCTCTTCTTTCTTTTGATTTATTTCTAGATTTCTGTTTTCAATATCAGTGATCCTTTCATCCATTTGGTCGACTCTGTTTCCCAAGCTTGCTATTTCATTTTTCATCTCTTTCAGTGTGTTCTTCATCTCCAGAAGTTCTATTTGGTCCTTTTTGAGGGTTTCAATCTCCTTGCTAAAGAACTCATTCTGCTCATCTAGTTGATTTTTCAATTCCTGGTATGAATTGTTTTGAATCTCATTGAGTTTTTTCAGAAATACCATCCTGAATTCTCTGTCATTTAAATTGCATATTTCTATGTCTTTAAGCTTATTTTCTGGATATTTTTCTCTTTCTTTCTGAGCTATCTTGTCACCTTGGTTGTTCATGGTGTTTAATGGACTATTTTTCCTCATGGGTATTAATGGAAGTGTATTCTGCTTTTTTTTTCCGCCCCCAGAAAGAGGGCATATTATATAAAGGTCTCTCTTTAGCCTGTTGCAAAGAAGGTGTTTTTCTTTTGTTTTCCAGTAGGCAGCATCTAATACTCTTGGATTTCTGCTTTATATAAAGTCTTAACGCATTTTTTGTTGTTGTTATATTCACACTCTCTACCCTCAGTCTCAGTCCCCGTGAGTGTTTCTGTAGCATTTGCTCAGATTACTCTGGGCTCCATGGTGCTTGGGTCTTGGAGGATATGGGGGGAGGGGCCCTCTGTGTTGGGGGATGGGAGCAGCGTCTCAGCCTGTTGTTTTGCAGCCATGGCTGGTAATAATCAACTGTTGTTTCCCTGCTTCTCCGCTGTACCCTCTTCTCTGCTTTCTGCCCTAATCCCTAGGCACTGTCACCTGCCATGACAGCTCTCCCAGGCAGTGTTGTTCAGGGAAACTGCCGCACCTTCTTCCCTCCCCATCCTCCTTCAGGGAGCTCCAGCTACTAGAGGCAACTTCTTTATTTCTCTTAGTCTACCGCCCAACTCCCGGAGTTCTGACCTGTAGCTCTTATGCGCAGATTACACGCTCAGATGTGCTGGTGTGTTGTTTAGGAATTTTTTGTTGAGTTTTAAATGTTCAGCTTATTGTTGTTTGAAGGGGAGAGATCTGGGGACGTCTCTCACTCTGCCATATTTCTATTGATTTTGAGATTAATTCTATTACAGTCTTAGATTACTCCCTGCATGATTTCAATTACTTTAATTTTATTAAGGTTTGTTTTATTACCCAGAGTATAGTATAACTTTGTAACTGTTCCATATGGACTGGAACAAAGTATATATATTCTGTTCTTGGGTTTAGAGCTCTGTAAGTATAAATTAGATCCTGTTGGTTAATGGTATTATTCAGTTGTACATTTTTGCTGATTTTCTGCTTACTTGTCCTTTCAATTACTGAGAGAGGAGTGTTGAAGTCTAATAATAATTGGAGATTTGTCTACTTCTCTTTTTCACTTCTGTCAGTTCTTGCTTTGCATATTTTGAAGCTCTTTTGTTGTGTGCACACACAGTTAAGATAACTATCCTTCTTAGTGAATTCATCCATTCATCAATATACAGTGTACCTCTTTTGCTTGGTAAGATTTTTGCTTAGAAGACTACTTTATCTGATATAAATATAGCAACTCTATCTTCCTCTTGATTAGTATTTACTTTGTGTAACTTTTTCCATTCTTTTACTTTTAACCCACCTATATCATTATATTTGAAGTGATATATCTGACGATCTCTGTTTTTTAATTGTGCTTAAACCATTTACCTTTAATATAATTATTAACATACTTGGATTTATGTCTGAAACCTATTGTTTCTGATTTGTTTATATCCTATTTTTCATTCCTCTATTCTTCCTTTCTTCATGTGGGTTATTTAAACATCTATTTAGCATTACATTTTAATTTATTATTGTTATTGACTATATTTCTTTGCTAATATTTCTACGTTTGCTCTAGGAACTACAATATGCATACTTAACTTTTTACAATTTAACTAAAATCCATATTTTAAAAATTTGTTTATTAAAATTTATTTTATTTTATTTTTTATTTTTTAGGCAAGGCAACCCTTGGTTGACCTCACAGATTGCAAGGACATTGTCAGCTTACAATCCCTTATTATTATTTTTTTATTTTTTATGCCTATAGCACCTGGTCTTCCTAGGTGGTCTCCCATCCAAGTACTAACCAGGCCCGACCCTGCTTAGCTTCCAAGATCAGATAGGATCGGCCTTGTTCAAGGTGTCATGGCCATAGACGAAATTTAATTTATTGACATAAAAATTACATAGCATGAAATTTATTAAATTCATCTATTTTAAAGTATATTACTGAGTGGTTGATAGTATATTTATAATGCTGTACAACCATCACAACTGCCGAATTTCAGAACATTTTTAGGACCTCAAAGAGAAATCCCATATCTCTCACTTTCTCTTCTCCCCATCCCATTGCAACCACTCATCTGCATTTTGTCTCTCCAGATTTGCCTATTCTGGACATTTCTTACAAATTGAATCATATCATATGTGGCCTTTTGTGTCTGACTTCTTTCACTTAACATAATGTTTTCAGATTCAGCTATGTTGTAGCATACATTAGTACTTCATTCCTTTATTTGGCAGAATAATATTTCATTATATGGATATACTATATTTTGTTTATTTATCACTTGATGGACATTTTGAAAATTTTCCAATTTTTAGCTATTATGAATAATGCTGCTAGAAACAGTAATGTACAATTATTTTGTGTGAACATATGTTTTCAATTCTTTTTGTATATTTTAGGAGTAGAATTCTAGGTTCAATAGTAATTGTATGTTTAATTTTTTGAGGTACTACCAAGCTATTTTCCAAAATGACTACATGACTTTACATTCTCACCAGTAATACATAAAATTTATAATGTCTCCACATTCTTCCCAACACTTGTTAATATTATTATTATTGTCATCCTAGTGGGTTTTGATTTTATTGTGGTTTTGATTTGCATTTCTCTAGAAACTAATAATATTGAGCATCTTTTCATATGCTTATTGACCATTTGTATATATTTTTGGAGAATATTTAAATCTTTTGTCCTTTCAAATGGATTATTTGTTTTTTTCTTGTTATTGAGTTGAAAGGGTTCTTTATATTCTAGATATTAGACCATTATCAGATATATAATGTGCAAATATTTTCTCTCATTCTGTGAGTTGTCTTTTCACTATCTTGATAGGGTCTTTTGATTCAAAAAAGTTTCTAATTTTGATAAAGTTCAATTAATTTTTTTCTTTGGTTGTTTGTGCTCTCTGTGTCCTATTTAAGAAGCTCTTATGTAACCCAAGGTAATAAAAATTTACACCTGTTTCTTCTTAAGAGTTTTAGAGTTTTAGTTTTTACATTTAGGTCTTTGATCCATTTTGAGTTAATTTTTATATATGATATGAGGTAGGGGTTCAAATTTGTCCTTTGGCTTTATGAATAACCACTTGTTCAGGACCATTTGTAGAAAAGACTATTCTTTCTGTGGTTAAAAATCAATTAACTGTTAATGTAAGGGTTTATTTCTGGGCTCTCAATTCTATTCCATTGTTATAATTTTTTAAAATTCTTATGTCAGTACCACACTATTTTGATAACTGTAGCTTTGTAGTAAGATTTCAAATAACAAGATTGGCTATTCAGGGTCCCTTGAAATTCTATATGAATTTTAGAATTAGTGTGTCCATTTTTGCAAAAAGACAGTTGGAATTTTGATATAGATTTCAAATTTGGATATTATTGTACTTTAGCTCTTTAGACATAGTTTCTGTTAGCTTTTCAAACATTTTCAAAATAGCTGTTATAAAGTCTATGTCTAGTATGTTCAACATCTGGACTTCCTCAAGGAAAATTCCTATTGATTGTCTTTTTTCTCTGTGGAGAAATGAACCATACTTTCTTGTTTCTTTGTAATTTTTTGTTGCATGCTAGACATTTTGACTACTATAATGAGATAATTCTGGAAATGAGATCATCTTCCTCTCCCCCGTATTTGTTGTTGCTGTTTGTTTTAGTTGTTTGTTTATTGGCTTCTCTGAACTAATATTAAAAATCTGCATTTTTGGTCATGTGTTGCCATTGAAATCTCTGTTCTGTTAATTTAGTAGTCAGCTATTGAACAGAGATTTCCTTAAATTCTTGAAACCAAAATATCTCCCAATCTTTGCAGATGGACTACGTGTGTATGTTGGGGCATGCCTTCAACAATCAGTTAGGAAGTTGATGACTCTGGCATAGTTTTCACTTTGTACTTGTATAGAGCTTAAAGGTCAGCCAGAGATGAGTACTTAAGTCCTTCTCAGGTCTTTCCTGAGCATGCTTACAGCCATGGGAATGCATATTGCTTCCTAAATCCCCAGGAATATATTAGAGCTTTTCAAAATTCTTTTCTCCCAAAGTGTTTCATCTCAGGCTTTTCACTTAAACTTCTGGTTAGTCTATTGTTTACCCCAATTGTTATCCATCGTCTCAGGCAGCAGTGACTAAACCATTTGCCTGTAAATGTTTTCAGCTAATGACATTGTGTAGTGGCTTTCACACTGGGTGAATTCCATGTTAGGTGAGATAAAGTCAAGGCTTTTGAGCCTCTAGATCAAAACAGAATAATTACAATTCTTCATGAATGTGGTTCATTTTGCTTCTGTGGTACGAATACTGGCAATGTGCACTGTCATTTTTAAGGCTACTAGTGATCTGAGGAGCAGGAACTAGCTTAAGTGGACATGCCACCAAGCTTATTGTTTTTACCAAAATTCAGCCATTGGTTCCTGGGTTTTTGCAAGCTTTGGCTAGTTTCTAGACTTCCAAAAAAAGTTAATTCTGACTTTTTATTTTGCCATTTTTAAAATTACTTTTAGGGAGGATCAGAATTTTAGAGTTCCCTATTCTCTCATTCTCACTGACATCACTACCTATCTTATGTAGAAATCTTACTACCACAGGTCCCTTCATTCCCTCCTTTTATGTTGTCATTATCTTATATTTTACTCCTACATACATTGGAAACTCCAAAAAATAATATTATAATTTTTACTTTAATCTATTAAGCCTATTTCAACAGAGGAATAGTCAGTCCTTTATTCCCAATGTTCCTAGTTTCCTTTTTGTATCATTTACCTTCTGTCTAAAGACTTTCTTTTAACAATTTTTTAAGAGCAATTCTGCTGGCAAGAAATTCTCTTTGTTTTCTGGTATTTGCGAATGTCATTATTTCATCTTCATTTCTGAATTATATTTTTGCTGTATATAGAATTCTTGGTTAACAGTTCTATTCTTTCATTACTTTAATAGTATTGCTATATTTCCTTCTGGCCTTTCGGATTTCTCATGAGAAATCCACAGTTATATGAATCATCATTCTCCAATAAAAAATACACCATTTTCCTCTGATTTCAAGATTTTTTTCTTTGTCTTAGTTCTCATCTGTTTACGAAGTGTCTTGGCATGAACTTCTTTGAATGTATCTTTTATAATTCTCTGATCTCCTTGTATCTGTAGGTTTATATCTTTTGCCAAATTTAAGATGGTTTTAGCCATCACGTCTTTAAATACTTTTTTTTTTTGTACCACATTATTTTTCTTCTCCTTTGGGACTCTGATAATATGAATTATTATACCTTTTGATAATTTTCTACAGGTCCCTTAGGCTCTGTCACTTTTTCAAGACTTTTTTTTCTCTGTGTTGTTCAGATTGCATGACTTTTATGGATCTTTCTTCAAGTTCTCTGGCTCTTTCCTTTATTATCTCATGTGGAGCTCATCAAATGTTTTCATTTTGCTTACTGTATTTTTAGGTTTTAAAATTTTCATTTTTATCTTATGTTTCTTTGTTGAGACCTCTTAAATTTTCATTCTTTTTAATAGTGGTCACCCTTACTTCTTGGAGCATTTTATGATAACTGCTTTATAGTATTTGTCAGCTAATTTCAATGTCCACATTCTCATGAAATTGACATGTGTTGGTTATCTCTTTCCAAGCAAATTTAGATTTTTCTGGTTCTTTGTATTTTGAGAATTTAGGATTGTATCCAAGACATTTAGAATATTTAGTTATGTGACTCAGGGTTGTTTACACATGATATATAATATTATTTTGTGTGTGTGTGTTAGGCGGTCAGCCTGGTTGGGTTCAGGCCTCAAGTTCCAACCAGTGTTATGTTGGTTGCAGTTCCAATTAATTTCAGTTAAGTCTTCAAAGGCTTTGCATTGCTATTCAGATTTGTTCTGTGTGTGTGACATCAGTGCTAGTTTGGCACCTGGGCTATTGTCTAACACATTGTTCAGTTCTCAAAGTATACATATGCTCATTAGGATAAGATCGATCTGCTCATGTGGAGTTAAGCTCAGAAATTTATAAACAACTAGAAGTAGACTTTTATCACACTTTTCCCTATCTAGGAATTTGTCAGCACTTTTCATTTCCCTGGAACTCTCCATTTGGGCCCTCTAGCTAGGAAGCTAAAACTTTAGTTGCCTCAAATTACTGCACCCTTTATGCAACTGCACTTATGCCAGGGACAAGCAGAGGAAGGACAGATAGAGACAAGAAGCACTGCAGGTCTTTCTCACCCTTTAGGATCATATATTATCTGATTGTGCAGGAAGGTCCTCCTTTCTCAAAGTTTTAGGCTTCTGGTGACTGTCATTGTCACTATTGCTTTTGCTTCTAAAGATTGTTTAGGGGCTAAGGTGCAAGAGAATAGAGAAAAGTTTGAAGAAAAGGTTGATGGAGAATTTTTATACTCTATCTGAGACATAGGCAACCACATTCTCATTCAAGACAAAACTTGAGGCATCTCCTGGAGCTTTTTCTGCTGTACTAATTCTCACTTTCGAATTTCAGATTGCATTTCATTCAGGCCTGGAAATACCAGAAGAAAAAAATGATAAACTCATCACCAGTTGATAGCCCTTTGAATTCTCATATTTTTCCCCAACCAGCCTGTTAGTATTTATTTTTAGAGTCCTTAAATAGTTGCTCCATGCATTTTCCCATGGTTTTAGATGGCATTCAGTGGGAGACATACTTAGACTTTTACTTAGACGTGAAAGCCTAGTCAATTGATTTTTCAACAAGAGTACAAAGACAATTCAGTGGAGAAAGAATAGCTGTGTCAACAAAACTTGTTGAAACAAAACTTGTTGAAACACCATTCATCCATCCATCCATCTGTACATCTTATGATATAAAAAACAAACTCATAATGAATCATAGGCTTGAATGTAAAGCATAAGATTATAAAACTTCTAGACAAAACCGTAAGAGAAAATCTTTGTGACTTTGGGTTAACAAGTATCTTAAAAGTATATCCCCAAAAATATTATCTGTAAAATTTTATTAATTTAATAAACTAGACTCATCTAAATTAAGAACTTTCTCTTTGAAAGATAATGTTAAGAAAATGAAAAGACAAACCTCAGAGTGAAAATACCTGTAAATTACATATCTTATAAAGGACTTGTGTCCAAAACAAACAAAGAGCTCTCCAAATTCAATAAAAAATAACTCAATATAAAAATGGGTTAAAGATATGAACAGATAAATCGCTAAATAAGATATACATATGATAAATAAGCACCTGAGAAGATATTCAACATCATCATCAGGGAAATGCAACTGAAAAATAAAATGAGATGAAATTACATACCTAGTAAAATGTCTAAAATTAAAATGACTAGCTATAGCAAGTGATGGTGAGAAAGTAGAGCCACTGGAATGCTCATACACTGCTGGTGAAAATGTAAAATGGTACAACCACTTTGCATAACAATTCAGCAGCTTTTCAAACAGTTAAACACATCTTAATACATTAATGTAGTCTTAACACATCTGTCATATGACCTGCCATTCCACCTCTAGAGATTGAGCCACTGTAATGAAAGAATAAGTTCATACAAAGACTCAAACATGACTGCTCATTGCAACTTTATTTGTAATAGAAAAAACTAGAAAGAACCTAAATGTCCATCAATAGTTTAGTAGATTAATAAATTAAGATATATTTATACAATGTAATACTACTCAGCAAACTATTGCTACTTACAAAAATATGGATCACTATCAAAATAATTATACTGAGGTAAAGAAGCCATATAAAAGTGCATACAGTATAATTCTATTTCTATAAAATTCTAGAAAATAGAAACTATAATGATTTTTATGGATAAGGAGAGAAGATTTGGGAAGTGGGAGGAAGAGATTAAAAAGAGATGAGGAAACTTTAGAGGACAGTGGATAAATTTATCATCTTGATTGTTGTGATGTTTTCACACATATTATAAGCTTATCAAATTGTGTACTTTATATGCAGTTTATTATATGTCAATTATACCTCAATAAGCCTGTTTTAAAAGTAGTTTTCAAATCATTTTCTATGATGGTGAAATCAGCAGAAATTCCCCTAGTTCTTTGGCTTATGGTTAAATTGCTATTTTCTGCTTTGTGTTTGTATTCATAAGTTCATTAACGGTGATTTGGAAGGAAATGTATCAATCATTTTCAGTCTACCTCCATATTATCTGATTATTTTCTAGCTATTATTTTTATTACTTCATTCATCCTATGTTCCCATTTTGATTGTTTATTCTTATAACTTCTTGAACTGAATGTTCAGTAAATTTATTTTCATTCATTGTGTTAAATTGTGTCTTTACATATGTGAACCTATTGGTACAGACAAATACACAGAAAGAAGCCAAATGAATCCCCTCTTCAGATAAAGCCACTATTAATATTTCTGCTATTGTTCTTCCTGACATCTCTTTGTGCATGTATACCTTTTGTGTGTATGGGTGTATGTGCATGTGTGTGTGTATGTAGAAAAGAGCACAAATCATAAGCGTACAGACTACCACAAGCTGAACACACCCATGTAACTAGCGCCCTGCGAGTATCCCAGAAGCCATCTTCGTATCCACTTCCAGTCAAAGTACACTCCCTACAAACCCAAGGATAGCTACTGTCTTGACTTCTAATGACATAGATTACTTATGTCGAATTTTAAATTTTATTAAAATATAATCATGAAGCATGTATCCTACTTTATCTTCTTTCACTTGATTATATTTGTGAGGTTCATCCATATGGTTTTAGGGGGTTGTCATTCATTATTATTGAAATACATTCTTTCTCCATTGTGTAAATATATCATAATTTATTTATCCATTTTATCGTTGATGGGCATTTGGGTGGTTTCCAGTTTGGGCTATTATGAATACTGCTGCTATAAATATTCTAGCGTATTCTTTTTGAACATATAAATGCCTTTTTTATTGGTTATATACACAAGAGATACATTGCTGGGTCATATACATGTAATTTAGGTGCATATAACTTTTTAAAAAATGGTATGATACTAGACAAAGTATTTTGTAACTTGTAATCACTGAACAATAAGTCATAGGCATCATTCCATTTCAATTTATAATATTTATTATATGGATATACCATCCTTTAGTCATTTAGTTCTTTACTGATAGGCACTTACTTTGATCCAAAATTTTCACGAAAATTAACAATACTATATTTCATATCTTTATTAACATCTTTGTTTAATCGACTGATTATCATTTTAGGATGAATGCTTAGAACTGGAATTTTTGCACCTAAGAGTAAGCCCATGTGCATTTAAATTTCGATACATATTTTCAGTTTCCTTCTTGAATTGAGGTATAATTTACATTTCACCAGCATTGACTGAGAGGAAATATTTTCCTATGTTTTCACTCACACTAGATTTTCTTTGTATTTTTAACTCTTGTCAATCTGATAGGATAAGAATAACCTCACATTTTTCTTTGGTATATTTATTTATTAATTAATTTAAACATGTACTTTTAAAAAATGTACTTCTCATCTGGTGTTCTTTGCTAATTATTCTATTGTTATCTTTTTCTCATTGATTTATAGAAGTTTATGTATGCTCAGGAAAATAATTGAGTCTTATCTATGTTGCATATATTTAGTCCAGGTTTTTGTTTTCCTTTTTAATTTCATTGTACGTATTATGTTTGCTGTTGTTTTGGCACACATATTTTGTTGTTACCATATTTTGTTTTCTGTTTTTCTTCAATGCACCCAATCCTTGCTTTTATATTGTCTGGCTTTGCTTTATACTTTTGTGGGCGGGGGTGAGGGGGTGGGGGGGAAACTATGTATTTATTCCTCTCCTAATTCTAAATAATTTCAAAAAATTTTAATAACAAAATACATTTTTAAAATAATAAGGTATAATATTATTCAAAAAAGTGAAAATGTATTTTTAAATTCATTTATTTTTAAATTATAGTTGACATTCAATATTATATTAGTGTACAATATACTGGTTACACATTTATATAACTTACAAAGTGTTCCTCTGATAAGTCTAGTACTCAACTGACATAGTTATAATATTATCGACTATACTCTCTATACTATAATTTAATTCACTGTGACTATTTTGGAAATGCCAATTTGTACTTCTTAATTCCTTCACCTTTTTCACCCAGGCCCCCAAACCTCCTGCCATCTGGCAACCATCAGTTTGTTCTCTGTATCTGTGTATTTGTTTCTGTTTTGTTTGTTCATTTATTTTGTTTTTTAGTGTCCACATGTAAGTGAAATTATATGGTATTTGTCTTTCTCTGTCTGACTTATTTCACTTAGGATTATACTCACTAGGTCCATCCATGCTGCCACAAATGGCAGGATGTCATTTTTTTATGGCCCAGTAATATTCCATTGTGTGTGTGTGTATGATTTCCTTATCTAATCATCTATCAATGGACACTTAGATTGTTTCCATAACTTGGCTATTGTAAATAAAGCTGCAATAAACATAGAAGTGAGTATGTCTTTTTGAATTAGTGTTTTGGGTTTCTTCAGATAAATACCCAGAAGTGAGTTTGCTGGGTCATGTGGTAGTTCTATTTTTAATTTTTTGAGGAACTTCCATACTGCTTTCTATAATAGCTGCACCAATCAACTGTTCACAAGGGTTTCCTTTTCTCCACACCCTCATCAACAAACACTTGTTGTTTGTTGATTTATTGATGATAGCCATTATAATAGGTGTGAGATGACATCTCACTGTGGTTTCAATTTGCATTTTTCTGATGATTAGTGACACTGAGCATCTTTTCATAGGTCTATTGGCCATTTCTATATCCTCTTTGGAGAAATGTATATTCAGGCCCCCTGCCCATTTTTAATTGATTGTTTTTTGGATGTTAAGTTGTATGAGTTGTTTATACATTTTGTATATTAACCCCTTATACATCATTGGTGAATATCTTTTCCCATTTAGTAGCTTGTCTTTTCATTTGGTTGATGATTTCCTTTGCTGTGTAAAAGCTTTTTTGGTTTGATGTAGTCCAATTGGTTTATTTTTTCTATTGTTTCCTTTGCCTGAGGAGAAATATCCAAAAAAATATTACTAAGAATAATGTCAAAGAGTTTGCTGCCTATGTTTTCTTCTAGAAGTTTTATGGTTTCAGGTCTTATATTTAAATCTTTAATTGTTTTTAAGTTTATTCTTGTATACAGTGTAAGAAAATGGTCCAGTTTCCTTTTTTGTGTATACATCTGTCCAGTTTTCCCAAAACCATTTACTAAACAGACTGTCTTTACCCGATTATATATTCTTGACTCCTTTGTCATAGATTATTGACCTTATAAATGAGGGATTACACCTGGGGTCTCTATTTTTATGCTAATACCATGCTGTTTTAATTGCTATTGCCTTGTAATATAGTTTGATATCATGTAGCATGATACGTCCAATTTTGTTCTTTTTTCTCAAGATTTCTTTGGCCATATGGCATCTTTTGTGGTTCCGTATAAATTTTAGGATTATTTGTTCTAGTTCTGTGAAGAATGCCATCGGTATTTTGATAATTTTCTAAGTCCAGGTCTTTTTACCTCTTTAGTTAAATTTATTCCTAGGTTTTATTCTTTTTGATGAAATTGTAAGTGAGATTGTTTTCTCAATTTCTCTTTATGATAGCTCATTATTGGTGTATAAATATGCAACCAACTTCTGAATATTTCTGTATCCTGCTAATTTACTGAATTCATTTATCAGTTCTACTAGCTTTTTGGTGGAATCCTTAGGGTTCTCTCTATGTATTATGTCATCTGGAAATAATGAATACTTTACTTCTTCTTTTTCAGTTTGTATGCCTTTCATTTTCACTTCCAATACTGCGTTGAATAAAAGTGATGCAAATAAAAATCTTTGTCTTGTTCCTAATCTTAAGGAAAACAATTTTAGCCTTTCACCATTGGATATGATATTAGCTGTGGGTTTGTCACATATGGCATTTATTATGTTGAGGTATGTTCTCTCTATCTTTACTTGGTTGAGAGTTTTTTTTTAATCATAAATGGGTGCTGAATTTTGTCAAATGCTTTTTCTACATTTATTGATATGATCATATGATTTTTATCTTTCATTTTGTTTATGCGGTGTATCACATTAGTTGGTTTTGTTTGTTTTTCTTTTTCTCATTCATTTAGGTGTAAGGTTAGATCATTTATTTACAATTTTTCTTATTTCTTAAGCCTGTATTGCTATGAGTTTCTCTCTTAACACTTCTTTGGCCATATTCCATAGGTTTTGGGTTATTGTGTTTTCATTTTCATTTGTCTCAATATATCTTTTGATTTTTTTCTTGATCTCGTTGTTAACTCATTCATTGTTTAGTAGCATGTTATTGGCCTCTATGTGTTTGTGTGTTTTTCAAATTTTTTTTGTAATTGACTTCTAGTTTTATACCTTTTGTAATCAGATACGATGCTTGATATGATTTCAATCTTCTTAAATTTATTGCAACTTATTTTGTGGCCTAACATGTGCTATGCTGGAAAATGTTCCATGTACTCCTGAAAAGAATGTATATTCTGTTGCTCTGGGGTAAAATATCCTAAAAATATCAATTAATTCCATCTGATTCAATGTATCATAAAGGTCACTGTTTCCATGTTCCGATTCTGACTGATGATCTATCCATTGATGTCAATGATTGGTTTAATTCCTCTAATGTGACTGTATACCGCCAATTACTCCCTTTATGTCTGTCAAGATTTGCTTTATACATGTAGGTGCTTTATACATATAGGTTAATATTAAGTGCATAAATATTAACAAAGCTTATATTTTCTTGTTGGATTGATACATCTTTTAAAAAATTTAATTAATTTATTTTATGGTGACATTGGTTAATGAAATCCAATAAGTTTCAGCTGTACCCTTTAACAGTATATATTTACACTGTGTGTTCACCTCCCATAGTTAGATCTCTTTCTGTCGCCACATATTTGACCCCCTTTACCCCATCTACCTCCCCGCTCCCCTCACCCTCTGCCCTCTGGTAACCACTAGTCCTGTTATTTGTCCTGTTCATTCGTTGCTTTTAGGTTTATATCCCACATATAAGTGATATCATGTGATTTTCAACTTTTTCTGTCTGGCTTATTTCACTTAGCATGATTATCTCGAGGTCCATTCATGTTGTCGCAAATGGCAGTATTTCATCTCTTCTATGGCTGAATAATATTCCATTGTATATATGTACAACAGCTTCTTTAGCCAATCATCTATCATAGGACATTTCGGTGGCTTCCATGTCCTGGCCACTGTGAATAATGCTGCTATGAACATCAATGTGCAAATATCTTTTTGAATATGGGGTTTCAAGACTTTGGGGTAAATACCCAGTAGTGGGATTGCTGAATCATATGGTAGATCAGTTCTTAGTTTTTTGAGGAAACTTCATACTGTTTTCCATAGTGGCTGTACCAATTTGCAATCCTACCAGCAGTGTATGAGGATTCCTTTTTCTCTGCATCCTCTCCAACGTTATTATTACTAGTCCTGTTGATTATAGTTATTCTAACAGGTGTGAGATGGTATCTCATCATGACTTTGATTTGCATTTCCCTAATAGCTAGTGATATTGAGCATTTTTTCAAATATTTGTTGGCCATTTGTATGTCCTCTAGGGAGAAGTGTCTGTTCAGGTCCTCAGCCCATTTTTTGATTGGATCATTTGCTTGTTTGTTGTTGTTTTTTTTGTTTTTGGTATTGAGTCATATGAGTTTTTTGTGTATTTTGGATATTAGGCCCTTATTGGAGGCGTTGCTTACAAATATATTTTCCCATTCAGATGGCTGTCTCTTTACCGTTGCCGATTTCTTTTTGCTGAGCAGAAGCTCATTCATTTTTTAACTTTTACTTTCCTTGCCTTTGAGGTCAAATTCATAAAATCCTCTTTAAGTCCAAGGCCCTTGAGTTTAGTTCCTATGTTTTCTTCTATGCACTTTATTGTTTCAGGTCTTATATTCAGGTCCTTAATCCATTTTGAGTTAATTTTGGTGTGCAGTGATAGGCAACAGTCTAGTTTTATTCTTGTGCAGGCGGCTTTCCAGTTTTCCCAGCTTCATTTATTGAAGAGGTTTCTTTTCTCTACTATATGTTTTTGGCTTTTCTGTCGACAATTATTTGCCCATATAA
>NW_006441386.1:1543581-1550043 GCF_000325575.1 Pteropus alecto
GCATGAGCACTAGAGAAAAATGTATAAGCAGCTCTCTTGGGATGAAAGGCTCTGTAACTTCCTGTTATGTTGCACTTGGGACTTAGCCTTTGGATAGGAATCTGCTGAGACAGTGCTGGCATCAATAAACACTGCTTCTTGCTAATAGCTTTGAGGGTCTGTCTCTCCATTTGAGATTCACGCAATAATATACTTCAGTTCTGGATCTTTGGTGTGTGGTTATCATTATGAATATGTAAAGGATAAATACACACACACACACACACACATACATTTGCTCATTTTCTTCTGAGCATGCCTTATCTCCATTCTCCTTTGTGAATTTGGATCTTTGAATCCTCCCCTTTTCAGTCATTGTTGGCTCAGTTTGTTCCTATGTATGCTGAACATTCGTTACTATCTTGCCATACCAATTCTCTTCTTAATGATTAAGCTTATAATGCTCTGTTCTTAGTAAGGTTTGCACTCTTCTGCTTCTATTTGCCTGATAGTCACCTTACTCATAATTATGTATTATTTTGTCATTATTTTTAAAGTGAGCTGACCTTTTTCAATATTTCCTGTAGTGTAGGCCTTGTAGTGGATAATTCTCTCAATTTTTGTATGTCTGAGAAGGCCTTTATTTCTCCTTCATATCTTAAAGAGATAATTCTCTCAATTTTTTTATGTCTGAGAAGGCCTTTATTTCTCCTTCATATCTTAAAGAGAGCTTAGCTGGATACATTATTCTAGGCTGGTAGCTCCTTTCACTTAATAGTCTGAATATTTTTTTCCACTCCTTTCTTGCTTGTAAAGTTTGTGCTGAGAAGTCTGAGATTCTCTAATGGGTTTTCCTTTATTAGTTACCATTTTCTTTTCCGTGGCTGCCCTGAGAATTATGTCTTTGTCATTGATTTTTGATAATTTTAATACAATATGTCTTGGTGAAGGCCTTTTTGGGTTGAGATAATTGGGCGTTCTGCTGACTTCTTGAATTCCAAGCTCCAGCTCATTTCTTAGATTTGGGAAATTCTTGTCAACTATTTGTCTTAAAATGCTTTCTAGTTCCTGTTCCTTTTCCTCGCCTTCGATAATGCCCATTATTCTTATGTTTCCTCTCCTGATGGTATCAGCTAGTTCTTGAATTTCTCTTTCATTATTTTTCATTCATCGGTTTCTCTCTTCTTCCTTTTGATTTATTTCTAGATTTCTGTCTTCGATATCACTCACTGATCCTTTCCTCCATTAGGTCAACTCTATTTCCCAAGCTTACTATTTCATTTTTCAAATCTTGCAGTGTTTTTTTTTTTTTTTATCTCAAGAAGATTTAGTCTGTTCTTTTTGACAGTTCCAATCTACTTGCTAAAGAACTCATTCTGCTCATCCTGTTTTGTTTTTTTTTTTAAATTTCTGAAATTGTTAATATGACTCGTTTCGGAACTCACTAAGTTTTTTCAGAAGTACCATCTCTGTTATTTAAGTCATATATTTCTATGTCTGTAAACTTATTTTTTTGGAGATTTTTCTCTTGCTTTTCACCTTGGTTGTTCATGATGTTTAATGGACTATTTCTCTGCCTGGGCATTAACGGAAGTGTGTTCTGCTGTTTTTCCTGAAAGATGATTTATTATATAAAGGTCTCTCTTTAGCCTGTTGCAAAGAAGGCACTCTTCTTTTGGTTTTCAATAGGTGGCATCTAAGCCTCTTGGATCTCTGCTTTACATAAAGCCTTAATAATGCCTTTTTTCCCCTTGTAGATGTTAAATCGCACTCGCTACTCTCAGTCTCAGTCTCTGTCAGTATTAGCAACAGTTTTGATAGTGTTTGCTCTGATTCCCCTGGGGGTCCACTGTGCTCATTCTCAGAGGATATTCGGGGAGGGGCCCTCTGGGTTGGAGAATGGGGGCTGAGGCTCAGCCTCGGTTTTTCAACCACAGCTGGTAAAAATCAATCTCTGCCGTCCCTGCTTCTCTGCTCTCTGCCCTGCCACCAGCCCAGTGGAGCTCACGGTTCTCCCAGCCAGGGCTGTTCAGGGAACTCCCCACGCCTTCTCCCCTCCCCTCCTTTCCTACAGGGAGTTTCATCTGCTAGAGGCAGCTTCTTTGTTTTTCCCAGTCCACGCCCCACATCCAGGTTTCTTACCTGTGGTAACTCTTATGTACAGATCCCTCGCTCAGACATGCTGGTGTGCAGTTTGGGTGTCTTTTTTGTTGTTGTTGAGTTTTAGATGTTCAACTTATTGTAGTTTCAAGAAGAGAGATCTGAGGATGTCTCTCATTCTATCATTTTCTCCAGAACCCTCTTTATTATTATGAAATGTCCTTTGTCTTTTGTTACAGCCTTTGTTTTAAGGACTATTTTGTCTGGTATAAGTATTGCTGTTCCAGCTTTGTTTATTTGTTTGTTTCCATTTTCATGAAACATCTATTTATATTCCTTTACTTTCAGTCTGTGTGTGTCTTTCAATTTGAAGTGGTTCTATTGTGAGCAGTATGTGTATGGGTCTTATTTTCTTATCCATTCAGCCAGCTTATGTCTTTGGATTGGAGCATATAATCTGTTTACATTTAACTAGTTATTTAATGTAGTCATTGTCATTTTATTGTTCACATTTTCGATAATTATTTGCTTCTTCATTCTAAAGAAGTCTCTAACATTTCTTTTAATACTGGTGTAGTGGTAGTTTTTTTCTTACCTGGGAATATTTTTATCTCTCTTTCGATTCCAAATGATAGCCTTGCTGGTATAGTAATCTTATTTGTAGGTCTTTACTTTTCATCACTTTGACTATTTCCTGCCAATCTCTTTCTGGCCTGCAAAGTTTCTGTTGAGAAATCGGCTGACAGTCTTATGGGAGATTCCTAGTAGGTAACTAATTGCTATTATCTGTTTGCTTTTAAGATTCTCTCTTTGTCTTTAACTTATTTCATTTTATTTATGATGTGTCTTGGGGTGTGCCTCTTTGGATTCACCTTCTTTGGGACTCTCTGGGCTTCCTGAACTTGTATGTCTATTTCCTTTGCAGGGTTAGGGATGTTTTCCATAATTATTTCTTCAAATTAGTTTTCATTTTTTTTTTTTTGCTTCTTTTTCTTCTCTTTCTGGTACCCCTGACACTAATGTTGTTACACTTTAGGTTGTCTCAGAGGTCTCTTAAACTATCCTTATTTCTTTGGATTCTTTTTTCTTGCTGCTGTTCTGATTGAGTGTTTTCCACTACCTCATCTTCCAAATCTTTGACTTGATCTTCTGCTTCATCTAATCTACTGTTGATTCCACCTAATGTATTGTTCTTTTCTATGATTTTACTTTTTATTTCTATTTTTTTTTTTTTGGTTTATAAGTTTTTGTGTAAGTTCTCAGTAAGTTAATCTACTCCTCCCCTAAGTTTATTGAAGTTAATCTACTCCCCTAAGTTTTTAATTTTGTGTCTGGTAGATTGCTTGCCTCCATTTTGTTTAGTTCTTTTTTGGAGTTTTGTCTTATTCTTTCATTTGGGACATATTTTTTTGTCTACTCATTTGGCTTACTCTCCATGTTAGTTTCTATGTATTAGGTAGATTTGCTATGCTCCTAGTCTTGGCAGGGTGGTTTTATGTAGTTGGTGACGTGTGAGTCCCAGTGACACAGTCTTCCTGATCACCTGAGCCAGGTGCTCCAGGTGTGTCCCTCGTGTGTGTTGTGTGTGCCTTTTTTTTGTAGTTGAGTCCTTAGTTGCTGTTGGCATGTTAGTGGGTGGGATTGACTTTCAGGCTGACTGGCTGTGAGGACAATAGAGGAGCTGCTGTGCACATGCTGACCTTTGCTTTAGTGAAGCTCTGGTGCCTGCTGGGTTCACCCTTTGGCTGTGTCATTTGTGGAGCAAATTGGGTGGTGCTCTGGTATGGTTTGAAGCTGGCCACTGGGTGTGTTGTTTCTGGGGCCTCTGATGCAGGCCAAGATCAGTTGCTGCCTGTGCCTGGCCTGATGCCACCTGGTAGGAGCTACAAAGTGATCTTTGTAAATAAAACATAAAACCAAGATCAGTTGCTGCCTGTGCCTGGCCTGATGCCACCTGGTAGGAGCTACAAAGTGATCAGTTGGTAGCTGCCTGTGTTGATCTTGGTAGTACCTGGGAGAGGCTATGCTATGAACTGAGGCTGATTGCCATTATTACAGGCTTGGAGCTCCTTAGCAAGAGGTATAGGGCGTCCTGAGCCCAGCTGCTGCTTGTTTGGGGTTTGTGGACCTTTGAAAGATTTTAGAAAAGTCTGCACATGAGCTGAGGTTAGCCACTTGTGTGGTGCCACTGAAAGAGGTTTGATTGGCAAGCTATTGGATGAGGCAGGGTCTCAGGGAATCACCCAGGTGGAGTGATTGGTGTTAGCCAAGTTATTAGAGAGTCAGATTTGACACCTACATGCACCTGCAGGCAGGGTAGGGGAAGAGCTCATGAAAGGAACATTGGTACCTGCCAGTACTTCTGCCCAGAGAGAGCTGCCCCACCAGCCCTTGCCTTGAAGCCAGACAATTCAGTTTGTTTCTGTATGTCCTTGATGCTTTTTGAGCTGCTGTTCCTTCGCCAGAACTTAAGGTGAGCATTTGTGAGAGAGTCTGTGCTCAGGCTCTTTAAGAGACTGCCTGGGTCTATAGCAGCCCTCTGTCTCAACTGAACAGAATCTCTGTTGATTTTCACAGCCAGATGGCATGGGGATTCCTTTTCCCAGCACTGGTGCTCCAGGCTGGGGATCCTGGCCTGATGCTGGAACTCCCCATTCTCAACGGGAACCTCCACAGCGGAGGTATACTTCCTGATTCTTAACTGCCACACATGGGTGTAGGACCATTCTGTTCCATGTCTCTGACCCTCTTACCAGTCTCCACTTGCCTTTTTTCTTTAAATCCTTAGTTATAGAAGTTCTGTTCAGCTAGTTTTCAGGTGGTTTTCAAGGGTAGTTGTTCTATAATTTACTTGTAGTTTTGATGTGGTCATGGAAGGAAGCAAGCACAACGTTCACCTACTCCACCACCTTGACAGAGAGTTCCTGTTTCATACTTTTAAAGGCATTTCACACTTTAAGATTATAATGATAATCTCTATTTTTCTTATAAATATATTATGGTTTTATGTTTTATTTACATTTTGATCTATCTGGAATTTCTTTATATAGAATAAAGAGTTTTGTTGAATTCCTTCCCAAACAGCTAGTCAGGTTATTCAACACTTAAATAAATTGTTTCTGTTCTAATTTGAAATATCACTTGATCAGAATCTGCAGTCCCTAAGTATCTGTGTATTTCTGTACTGAAAATTAAATTCCATTGCTTTTTTCGTCCATTCATACAACAAATACTTATGTGCCAGGCTCTATCTAAGCACTTGAGCTACCTGAGTGAAAAAGACAGAACTCCTTTCCTCATGGAGCTTACTTTTCAGAGGGAGATATAAAGACAGATAATAAACTATAAACATTATTTTATTTCATCTCTTGATTGGGCTTTATTTTCTTGAATTAGTATAATGAGGTTCAGGCTGACTGGCTGATTTGTATAAAGGTTGATTACTATTAATTTATAATTTATTTTAAAATCCCACAATTTAAATATCAGGCAAAACTGAATTCAACATGAAAATGTTTAAACAAGATAAAAAGAATCACTTAGTAATAAAAGTATAGTCCACCATGCAAAGATTTTTAATATACCATTATGCAATAAGTAACCTAAAAACATATCAATTAAAAAAAACTTATGAAAAATATGGGAAGTCACTTAAGTGGGAGGTTGTAAAAATATATTCCACAATTAATAGCATTCTCATATAAAACAATAACAAGGTATAAAACACATAAAAATTCCATTCACAATAACAAACAAAAAGGTATACAGTACATTGGTTAGACATCTATGTAGTTTGTAAAACGATTCCCCCAATTGCTTCCTCCCTCCCCTGACTCTCCACCTAGCCAACATATTAATGATAACTATGCCGTGCTCCCCATCCCCGTGACCATCCATCGGCTAATAATTTGTACTTCTTTAACCCTTTACCTCATTCTCCCAGCCCTCCAAACCCCAAATTGTCCACTATATTTGTGAGTCTGCTTTTGATTAGCTTGTTCTTTTTATTCCTTAGATTCCACATATAAGTGAAAGCATATAGTGTTTATCTTTGTCTGACCTAAATACCATGTAGGTCCATGAAAGCAATATCTTTTTCCATCCCCTTTCTTTTAGTCTGTGTGTGTCTTTTAATCTGAAGTGAGTTTTTTTGTATTTTTTCTTCTTAAAGAAGTCCCTCCAACATTTCTTGTAATATTGGCTTGGTGGCAATAAATTCCTTTAGCTTATTTTTGTCTAAGAAGCTCTTTATCAGTCTCTCAACTCTAAATGATAGCTTTGCTGGATAAATTATTCTTGGTTTGTAGATCCTGGGTCTTCATCCTGTCGAATATTTTTTGCCAAGCCCTTCTGTCCTGCATAGTTTCTTTTGAGAAATCAGCT
>NW_006441386.1:1550751-1569650 GCF_000325575.1 Pteropus alecto
AGCAGAAACCGAGGCCAGCTGGCTTCAGTGTGAGTCTAGGTGCTGCTCAGCAAGGAGCACCTGACTTGCTTAAGTTATACCTAGATGAGGCTTGAGTGGGGCTGGGAGTTGGGGGAGGTGGGGTTTAAGGAAATCATCTGGGCAGAGCAACCTCTGTTAGTCAGCTTGATGATGTCACAGCTATGGCGGTGCTGTGTCTGTGCACTGGGAGGAGGGAGGGCTCTATAGGAAACAATGGATACTGCCAGCACTTCTGTATTGAGCAAGTCTCACCTTGGCCCTCACTTTGAAAATGTGTCCTGTAAGTCCCTGGTGCTCCCTGTGTGTAGCTGAATCAGCACTAGTGCACGGAGCGAGCAGGTTCGTCAACGCGATAATCCGCTCGTGCAGGTGGCCCCTTTAAGAGGCTTCTGCTGCTGCCGCAGCCTTCGTCTCTGCTGCCCAAACCTGGCAGCCCCGCGTCCTCGTCCTGTCCTACTTTCTGCCATTGCAGGGTGATTTCTTGGATTTCTTCCTAGTTGTATGGCTTGTTCATCTAGATCCCAGGAGATTTTTCCTTGCGGCTGCTCCTTGTTTCTGTTACAACTTTGATTTGGTTGTCAGAGGGATGAACAGAGCCTCTATCATTTAAGCCATTTTTTTTTCTTCCTCATACCTGTGCTGTTTTTGATGCATGGTTGGGAGTCTGAGGATGCATTGTTCTACACCATTTTATAGGGGACTTGAACGTTTGAGGATTTTGGTTTCCTGGGGAGTGAGGTACAACTAAGTTTTGGGGAATCAAAAGTTATACATGGTGGGGTTCAGCACCCCTAATACTCACATTTTCATAGATCATCTATACACTTTTCTACCTGACCACAATATAATTATCGTACCCAGGAAATTAACACTGATACAATAAAGTAAATACAGACTAGAATTAAATTTCCATAATTGTTGCCATAATGTCCTCTATAACTGTTTGTTTAAATCTAAGATGTGATCATAATTGCACATTAAATTGAGTTGTCAGGTTTTTAATCCAGACGAGCTTCCTAGCCTTTTTTTTTTTTTTAGGTATTTTATAGCATTGACATTTTTGCAGAGTTGGAGTCAATTGTTTTGCACAGGGTTTGTATGCTGTTCTTGTGTTTGGAATCAAGTTATGCATTTTGGCGGGAAAATTACATATGTGATGTTATCTTCTCAGTGTATCACATTAGGAGGCATGTGATGCCAGTATGTCCCACTATGTTATACTAAGTTTAATCATTGATTCAAGTGATGTCTGCCAGATTTCTCCGTATCATCTTCTTCAACTATCTTTCATCTAATGCAAAGGTAGATAAAATTTCCTGTGAAGGGCCATATAGTAATAGTTTAGGTTTTACAGGTTGCATAATGTATCTGTCACATATTCTTCCCACCTCTCCATGCAATCAGTTAAAAATGTAAAAAACATTCTTAGCTGGAGAGCCATACTAAATAAATCGGTATACTGACATTTCTTGTCCATATCAATCCTTAATTTAATGGTTGTAAAAAGGTGACTTTTAATTTTCTATGATTCCTTCTATATTTATTAGTTGGCATTCCTCTGCAAAAAGAACTGTTCCCCTTCTCACTCTTAAAAACTGTTCTGGAATCAGTATGATGTTATGGAGCTCTGTCTATTTTTAATGACTACAAAAATGCTAAGTGTGTTAATTTATTTTTCAACTAGAATTTATAAAGTAGGGACTGTATTAGTTGCTATGAGTGCCATGTTGAACATAAATAGATATAGTCCTTGTCCCCATGGAACTTAACTTCTGGTGAAGAAAATAGGCATTAATCAAATGATCACAAAAATGAACACAAACTTTCAGCTGTAATTAGTTCTGTAAAGGGGAGCATTTAACAGGAGGATGTGAGCTGGTCAGAACAGTCAGCACCCCTAAGAAGGTGATGACCTGGCTGAAATCCAGAGGATAAATCCCATTACTCTGTGAAGATGGACTGCAAGAGCAGAGTCCTAAGGACACAGGAGTACAAAAGAACACCCTGGAGATGGGTGGGAGCTGGGCACACAGGTAGACCTAAATGACAGCCAGCAGTGTGAAAAGACAGAAAGAATACACAGTAAAAAATAGTGTCACATGAGCACAGAAAGATCATGGAACCAGGGGTCATCATCCATGGAAGAATTTGGATCTTCCAGAGAGCAAAGGGAAGGTCGAGAAAGTGTGTTTTATAGATGGAGTGGTGCTCAGACCAGATGAACCCTTGAGAAAATCACTCTGCCAGAGTGGGGTGACAGAAGAGACCCATCAATCAGCCCACAATTAAGAGAGGATGGTAGAGAGAGGATGGCAACTTGGATAGAGTGCTCTATTTGCTATAAGAGAGGTTGACAAACTGAGAAGTGTGTATGATATGAAACTAATGTGAACCTGGGTGATGGAAATATTCTATATCTTGATTGGGAGGTGGTGACATAGGTGTATCATTATCTAAATCATCAAATTGGTACACATAAGATGCAGGCACCTCACTATACATATTTTTTACTTAAAAACGATGTCCCGTAAAGTGAGAAATAAAAGTGCAAAACAATATATGGTATGGTATTATTTGTATAAAGAAGCAGCATATATCTGTACGATATCTCTGGGAGGACATAGAAAATAATAATAGTGCTTGCCTGATGGGAGGAAAGCAGAGTATCCATAAGACAGAGGTGGGAGGGAGATGTTATATTGAACATATATTTTTTTACTTTGGAATTTTTAACTATGTGAGGGGACTTGGAGACACATTGGGAATGGAGTTGGGGAAGAGAAATGTGCCAAGAATGACTCCAAAGTGGTCTGGCTTCCCAAACAGAAGGTTGTGCCAGTTATTAAACTAAAAACTACAAATAAAAGGTATCAGATCTAGTGTGGAGTTGCTGGGAAATCGGTGGGGGGAATGTGATCGAAAGCACAGAAGAGGGACTGGCCCAGGGCAGGAAGAGACACAGGGCTTTTTGGTGCAGACGTAGGAGGATAGGATATATGCCAATGAACGTGGAAGGTTTGCATGGTGGGTAGCAATAAACATTACTTTTACATATATCTTTCTTGACTTCACCACTGACGACAGAGTGAGAGGAATCAATCAACTGCAGTTTTCTTCTTCTAGTTAAAATTTTTTAAAATGCTGGGGTCAGGCAGAAGGGGTCAAAATAGCAGCTTTGTTATACTGCACCTGGAATTAGGTAATTTACCACCTGGCCAGTCACAGGAGGTGAGGAACACCTGCAAGCTTAAAGCCAAACAGTGTACTTTGCAGGCAGGAATGGCCCACAAGAGAGAGTAGGAGAGGTTGAGCTAGCAGTCCTTTTCTTTCCTCAGAATTTACCAATTAGAGAAGTGAGGGAGGAAGCGGAGTGTCATACTAATTGACATGACTCCATGTGGAAACATGAAATCCAGGTAGAGGAGATTACCTACCACTAACTTCTTCTTTAATATTTCTATAAACATGTTCATTTCTCCACACTTTTGCCAAAATTAAGTGTTATGAATATCTTTAAATTTTTATCGACGGCTAAAAACGTTATCTCATCATGGAGATATTTTCCAACTACAGTTGCCTGGGACTCAACTTTTATAGATTGTGATTCAGCAGGTTTGGCACAACTCTCATTTGTGCATTTAAAAACATTAAAAGATCTCATTGTTGATAATCACGTTATATAGCTAACATTGATAAAGCTCTGACATTTTACTGGGGTGGATGGGGTGGTATCAGCAAATCTTTCTCTCTACCTTTGATTTTATGCCTTGATTAGAAAATTGCTTTATTTCTAGTCTAATCCTACCTTTTCCAATCAAAAAGCTGGGATACATTACAACTGGTGAATAAAGCCTCTCTCTCCAGCCTCTGGTCTGTAACTGATCTGAGGTGAAGAAGGAGTTTTGCTCTTTCTGAGGCCCACCCCCACCTCCAGATCCCTGCTCTGGCTTGGGCTAGGGGACACTGTTAGGGAGGTTCATTGGCCTATAGCACTGTGCTGGTTGCAACCTCAGGAAATGTGGTTAACCCCCGGCATCCTATTTCATTTGGTTCAAGTTGTGCTGTGTTTGGCAACTATTCTTCGACATTTGTAGAAAAAGGTTAAGGTTGTCTGAAGTTTCACTTTAGTTGTCATTTTAATTGTTAGTGCCTTTGTTGATTTTTGTAGGTTTCAGAGAGGAGGCTTAAAAAATGTCTACTTATATTGCCATATTTCCTCCTTCCTCCTTCCTTCCCTGAATATTTTTTTAAAGAGGCTCAGAAGTGCTGATATTGAAAAGCAGTAATTTCTTGCTCCAGGCTTTCTTACACGTCCTGAGGCCACTGTTTAATGTTTAAACAAATTTGTTTCAATATGCACAGTTGAATAATATGCTCACATTTTTTCTTAACTTATAGATTTTAGATAATATAGTTTGATTCTCTTATATTTTGATTTATGTTTTATTTTTAGATCTTTTACTACTTATCCTATCAGTCAGATTAGGCTAGGCTATGTTTCTAATTTTGTCAATTTCGGTTTATATATTTTAAGCATATGTTATTAGGTATATCCAATTTTAGAACTATTATAACTTCCTGGGAGATTGATACTTTAATCATTATGAAGTTTCATTCTTTATCTTTACTAAAACCTCTTTACCTTAAAATTTGCTTTATTTGAAGGAAACTAGACTTTTGGTGGTTAGCATACAATAAAATATACAGATTTTAAATTATACACACCTGAAATTTATATAATGATATTAACCAGTTACCTCAATAAATTTAATTAAAAAAGAATATCATAAACCAAGGATTATGCTTAATATTTATGATTAATTCTATGCCTCCTCAATCTATCAACAATAAACAGTAAACCAATAGAAATGGAGAAAAAGACTTCCAAGCTTTCACATTTCTTCCCTGCATCCTTCCAATCTGTATTATTAAAAGATTTAAATACAAATGACTGCTGAGACAAAAAGAAAAAAAAAAAAACCCCTATGTTTGATATGAGTACACTTGAGCCAGCTTTCTTTCAGTTAATGTTTGCATATACCATCCTTTAATGTTTGAAAATCCTCATATTTAACATGTGTTTGTTATTAGCAAAACCTAGTTGGACATTTTTGTATTTGTATCTTGTCTAACAATCTTTGTCTTGAAGTTAGAATATAACTGGTCTGATAATACTGAATGTAGTTACTGATTTATCTGGAGTTCAATTTATGATCTTACTATTTACTTTCCATTCATCTCATTTGTTTTATGTTCCCCTTTTACTCTTTTCTTCCTTTTTATGGAATTAATCAAGTATTTTTACTATTCCATTTCCCTCTTATTAGTTATCCATTCTTTTGTTATTCTTTTATTAATAGCCCTAAAGACTGCCATGTGTATCCTTGACACACTGGTATATACCCTAAATTAGTACATTTATCACTTTGATACTGCATTTACCCCACTCCCACCTTTTATATGATTGTTGTCATAGGTTTTATTTCTTTATATATTTAAAAACCTACCAAATATTATTATGAAGATGTATTATTATTATTTGATTAAAATATAATAATTGTTATTTAGATTTACCCTATATCGACCATTTCCAGTGCTCTTTATTCTTCTTTCTCCATTCCCCCTCTAGAATCATATTTCTTTTACCTGAACAACTCACTGTAAGATAGTATATGTGTTGGTGACAAATCCTTTATCTGTATGTCTAAAAATGTATTTACTAAACCTTTAAAAAATTTTTTTCAATCATAGTATTTTAAAACTTTAAAAAATTTTTAAAAATCTACTTTATTGAGGATAATTTACATACAACAAAATGTACTGATTTTAAGAGGACAGTTTGATGAGTTTTGACAAATGTGTAAACCTTCGTAACCATCACCATAATCAAGACATAAGAATTCCCATCAGCCCTAAAATTCTTTTGTGCCTCTTTGCAGTCAAACTCCATCCCAGCCTCTACCCCAGGCATCCACTGATTTACTTTCTGTCACTATAGATTTGTTTCATAAGAATGAAATAATGGAATATATACTCTTCGCTGTCTGGCTTCCTTCAACCGGAATAATATAATTTGCTTATCTTTTCACCTGTTCATGAACATTTGGATTGTTTCCAGTTTTTGGCTATTGTGAAAAAAACGACTATGAACATTCATGTAAAAGTCATGTTGCAAACTTTATTTCTCTAAGAAAAATACCTAAGACTGAAATTACTTAATTATAGGGTAGCTGTATGTTTAATTTTATAAGAAACTGCCAAATAGTTTTTTAAAATTATTGAACTATTTACATTCCCAAGAGCATTGTATGAGAGGTCTAGTTGCTACCCATTTGTGCTAAAACTTGGTAATGTCAAGTGTGTTAATTTTATCCATACTACTGGTTGTGTAGTAGTACTCCATTGTGGTTTTCATTTGCATTCCCTGATGACTAATGATGTTGAACATTTTTTATGTGCTTTTGGCCATTCACATATCTTGTAAAGTGTTATTCTAACCTTTAGCCTATTTAAAAAATTGAGTGGTTTATTTTCATTTTATTGAGTTGCAAGATTTTATAAATATATAATTTTTCCTATGGCTTGTCTTTCATTTTTTCAAAGATGTCTGTTGAAGAGCAAACAATTTTGATTTTGATTAAGTGAAATTGTCATTTCCTTTTATTATTTGTGCTTTTTTGGTATCCTACTTAAGAAATTTTTGCTTAATCAAGGTTGCAAAAATTTTCTCCTATGTTTTCTTACAAAAATTTTGTGTCTTTAGATTTTACATTTAGGTCTATAATCTACTTTGAATAAATTTTCGTGCATGGGCTCTGGTAAATATCAAAGTCAATTTATTTCTACACGAGTATCCAGTTGTCCAGCACAGTTTGATAAGACCATTCTTTCCCCCATTGAATTTAATTGGCATTTTTGTTGAAAATCAAGTATTTACATACGTGTATTCCTTATCTATTATGTTCCTTGGATCTACATATTTGTTCTTTTGCCAAAACCACCCCCTCTTTGATTAGTTTTATAGTGAATCTTGAAATCAGGTAGTCCTTCACAACTTTCTTCTTTTTAAAAATTATTTTGGCTATTGCATGTACTTTGCATTTACGTATAAATTTTAGAACTAGTTGACAAATTCTGCAGAAAAAGCTTTCTAGCATTTTGATTTGGACATGTTATATCTTTCGATTTATTTTTGATCTTTAATTTCTCTCAGTAGTGTTGTAGTCTTTAGTATACAGATCTGACATATATTTTGTTAAACTTACCCCTTAATAGTTCATGCTTTTGATACTGTTGTGAATGGTGCTATTTTTCAAATTTCATTCTCCAGTTGCTTATTCTTGGTATTGATCTTTTATTTTATGACCTTGCTAAAGTTACTTATTAGTTCTAACAGCTTTCTTTTGTAGATTCCTTAAATTTTTCTATGTACATAATTATGTTAAATTTGAATAAAAATTTTTACTTTTTTTTCTTACCAATATGTATGCACTTTATTTCTTTTAATTGCCTTATTTCATAGTTGGATCTTCCAACAAATGTTCTATAGAAGCTTGGTTCCTGATTTTACAGGGATAGCATTCAGTCTTTGACCATTTGATGTGATGGTAGCTGTAAGTTTTTTGTAGCTGTCCTTTTTCAAGTTCCCTTCAATTCCTACTTTCTGGGAGTGTTTATGATGAATGGGTATGGGATTTTGTCCAGTGCTCTTCATGCGTGCATTAGGATGATTATGATTTTTTTCTTCTCCAAATATGATAAAATACACAGACTAGTTTTTAAACATTTAAACCAACTTTGAATGCCTGAGAAAAACTCCACTTGTTCAAGATGTATTATCCTTTTTATGCATTGCTGGATTCAGTTCGCTAATATATTGTTAAAGCTTTTGCATTTATACTCATTTTCTTTTCTTGTAAAGAATTTATCTGATTTTGGTAACAGGGTAACGTTGGCCTCATAAAATGATGAGACATGTCACCCTCTATTTTTATGAAAGATTTTTATAAGATTGGTGTTTGCTCTTCATTAAATGTTTGTTAAGATTCACCAGAGCAGTCATCGGGACCTAAAGGGATTTGTTCTTGTTTTTGGAAAGAGGAGGCTATTAATTATGAATTAAGTTTCTTTAAGAAATATTGGGCTATTCAGATTTTCTACTTCTTGGATGTGCTTTGTTAATTGTATTTTTCAAGGAATTTTTCTATTTTATCTAAGTTATCAAATGTATTGGAATAAAGTTGTTTATAATACTCCTTTGTTAATTTTAATGTCTTAAGGATCTATAATGAAGCCCCTTCTATCATGCATGATCTTGCTAATTTCTGTTTTCTCCATATTTTAAAATTAGGTTAGATAGAGATTTATTAATTTATTGATATTTTAATTAATTTTTTTCTATTGTTGGTCCATTTTCTATTTCACTAATTTCTGCTCTTATTTTTATTGTTTCTTTCCTTCTATTTCTTTGGCTTTAATTTGCTCTTCTTTTTCTAGCTTCTTAAAGTGGAACCTTAGAATATTAGCTTTAAACTTTCTATTTTTTTCTAAAATAAGCATATTAAGCTACAATTTTTTCTCTAAGCACTGTCGTAGCTGCATCCCACAATTTTTAACACATTGTGTTTTCATTTTATTTGGTTCAAAATATTTTTAAACTTTCTTAGTGATTTTTTTCTTTGACTCAAGAATTATGTAAAACTGTGTTTTACTTGTAAAATATTTGAGAATTTTCCGGGTATCTTATTGTTATTGATTGCTAATTTATTTCCACTGTGGTCAGAGAATGTTTTTTGTATGATTTCAATACTTTTATTTTATTTTGATTTATTAGTTTTTATTTTATTTTATTCTTATTAAAATTATTGAGGTGACATTGATTAACAAAATCAAATAAATTTAAGTGTATCATTCAACAGTAAGTCATATATAAATTGCATTGTGTGTTCACCACCCAGGGGTAGATTTCTTTCCATCACCAAATATTTGACCCCTTTTACCCCTATATCCCTCCCTCTCTCCCTTCCCTCTGGTAACCACTAAGTGACTGTGTCCATGAATTTCTGTTTGTCATGTTAGTTTATTGCTTTCAGTTTTATATTTCATATATGAGTGATATCATGTGGTTTCCAACTTTTTCTATCTGACTTATTTCACTTAACGTGATTATCTCAAGATGCATTCATGCAGTCAAAAATGGCAGTATTTCATCTTTTTAATAGCTGAGTAATATTCTGTTGCATATATGTATCACATCTTCTTTATCCAATTATCTATTGTAGGACACTTTGGTTGCTTCCATGTCTTGGTCACCATGAATAATGCTGCTATGGACATCAGGGTGCATATATCTTTGCAAATAAATGTTTTCAGGTTTTTTGGGTAAATACACAGAAGAGGGATTGCTAGATCATATGGTAATTCAATTGTTAGTTTTCCATAGTGGTTATACCAATTTGCAGTTCCACCAGCAGTGTATAAGGGTTCCTTTTACTCCACAACCTCTCTAACACTTGTTATTACTTATCATGTTGATGATAGCCATTTTAACAGGTGTGAGATGCTATCTTGTTGTGGTTTTAATTTGCGTTTCCCTAATGGCTAGTGAAACTGAGCATCTAAACTGAGCATGTTAGTCATTTGTATATCTTCTTGTCTGTTCAGGTCCTCTGCCCATTTTTAATTGTATTGTTTGTTTTTTTGTTGTTGTTGAATTGTAGAAGTCCTTCCTACATTTTGGATATTAGGCCCTTATCATAGACATTTGCAAATATGTTCTCCCATTTGGATGGTTGCCTCTTTGCCTTGTTGATGGTTTCTTTTGTTATGCAGAAGCTTTTGAGTTCGATATAGTCCCATTCATTATTTCTGCTTTTACTTCGTTTGCCTTCGAGGTCAAATTCATAATTATGATTTCGATACATTTAAATGCATTGTGGATCTATCTGTGTCCCAACTATGGGCTATTTTTTATGAACATTCCATATGTACTTGAAAAGATTGTATATTTTGCAGTTATTGATGTAGTACTCTATAAATCCAATTTCGTCAAGTTATTTGCTAGTGTTCCACAAGTTTTTTATAGCTTTACATGTTTTGTCCATTCTCAGGGCATTGTGCTAAAGTTTCTCATGTTTACGGATTTGTTATTTTCTCTGTGTATCGTGCTTTATGTATTTTAAAGCTTTATTATGGGTACATTTTGATTATTCTATTTTCTTAATGAATTAACCCTATTTATCTCTGGCAATATTTTATATGATAGTAATACAGTTATTCCAGCTTTCTTATGATGAATATTTTCATGATATACCTTTTTTATTCTTATATCTTTAACCTATCTGTGTTTGTATGTTTAAAGAATGTTTTTTGTAGACAGTTTATAGTTTCTTATAAACAGTCTTATTGTATTTTTATCCAGCCTGATGCTTTCTGCCTTTTAATTATAGCATTAGACTCTTTAAATTAAATGTAATTAATAATATATTTAGGTTTAAATCTACCATTGTGCTGTTACTCTTCTATTTGTCCCATCTATTCTTTGTTCACTTTTTCCTCTTTTCATGCCTTCTTTGGTATTAAGTTTTAACAATGCCATTTTATCTCATAATTGGAGATTATTTACTATATCTCTTTGTGCTCTAGAATTTATAATAATCACTTTCAATATATAACAGTCTAATGTCATAATATTATACCACTTTATAGATAAAGTATGTTATAACTGTATAGTATAACAGTATACTTCCATTTTCTCCCTCTCATCCTTTGTGTTGTTGTTGTTATATGTAGTTTACTTATACAAATTTTATAAATTCCATAATAAATGGGTATTAGCTTTGCTTTAAACATTCAGCTACCTTTTAAAGGAACTTAAAAATGAGAAAGAATTGTTTATATTCATTCACCATTTCTAGCTCTCCTCATTTCTGAGTTTCTATCTGCTATCATTTTACTTCAGCCTGATAGTGTGTTTATTTGAAAAACTCTTTATTTCACCTCACATTTGGAGGATATTTTTGCTGAATAGAGAATTCTAGAGGTCTCTGTTTTGTTTTCTTTTTTTAGCCCATTCAAGATGCTATTTGATTACCGTCTAGCTTGCATTCTTTCTGAAAAGAAGTTAGTGGTTTCTTATCTTTGTTCTCCTGAAATACTGTGCCCTTTTCCTATGGTTGCTTTAAGATATTCTCTTTGTCAGTCGTTTCCAGTAATTTGATCATAATATATTTTGGCATGGTTTTCCTTTTTTTAAATCCTGTTTGGGGTACATTGAGCCACTTAGATCTGTGTATTTATAGCTTTTATTAAATTTGGAAAATTTTAGCCATTACTTATTCAAAATTTTTTTCTGCCTAACTTCCTTAAACACCCGCCCCCCCCGCCACACACACAATTAAAATCAAACATATGTTAGATTGCTTGATATCATCTCATATGTCTATTTTTTTCAGTCATTTTTTTTCTTTCTGTGCTTCAGTTTCTATGGCTGTGTTCTCAGGTTCACTTATCTTTTTTTTCTATAGTATCTGATCTTAGACCCATCAGGCAACTTTTTAATATTAAATATTAAATTTATCAGCTCTAGAATTCACTTGCTTTTAAAATTTTTCATTCCCTTGTTTATTATATTTATATTTTCCTTTAAATCCTTGGGAATATTTATAGTAGCTATATGAAAGCCCCTCTCTGCTAATTTTATCATTCCTGTTATTTCTGCTTTTGTTTCTACAGATACTGTGAATGTTACATTGTAGAACTTTTGGATTTTGTTTTTGTCCTTTTAAGAGTTTTGAAGTGCGTTTGTTAGATAAGTTACTTAAAATTAGCTTTATCCATTTGATCACTTTTAAAGCTTTTTTAGGGCAGTAGAATAGCCTCTATTCTAATGCTAGCTCAGTGCTACTGCTAAGGTGCGAACTACCTGTGTCTCTACTGTAATCTTCACTCATCAGAACTTGAATACCTTCCAGATCTTTCTCACCTTCAGGAACTGTTTAACTTACAGCTCTCCACCAATGTTCTTTGTCTGGACACATAGAATTTTATCCTATGTATATGTATATCTTAGTTATCAACCAGGAACTCAAAGGAATCTCTATAAAGATATTCTCAGCTCTTTATCTATATGATTTTCTCTTTCCAGCTCTCTGTCTGACAAATTCCAGGTCTAAGCCTCCATGAACTCTGATCTCTGTCTCCTCAACTCAATGAGACCACTATGTTTTTTTTCTGGTTTCTTTGCCCTTTGTGGTGGTATGGAAAATGCCTCCATGCAGGGCTTACCTCATTTGTTTCTCTTCTCACATGGATCACAGTCCTGCACTGGCTGTTGTCCAATTATTGAAAACCAGTTAATTCATATATTTTGTCTAGTTTTCTAGTTGCTAAGCAGGTGGGCAAGACCAGTATTAGTTCAGAAAGAAAAAATTCTTCAGCTTTCTTTTTAATGTATATTTTCACCGCATTTAGAATTTTAGGTAGATAGTTATTTTTTTTTAGCACACCAAAGATTATATCAATGGTTGTAACTTTTGTAATTTCTTTTGAGAAGCCATATGTTGTTCCTCTGAAAGTAATGTGTGTGTGTGTGTGTGTGTGTGTGTGTGTGTGTGTGTGTAAAGAAGCAGGGAACTGACTTCTTTTAATGTTTTCTTTGGTTTTTAGAAATGTAATTATAATTATCTATTGGTGGCTTTCTTTGTACATACCCTGCTTAGAGTTTCTAGGACTTCCTGAATCTGTGGCTTAACGTCTTTATCAATTTTAGAAAATTCTCAGCCAATATTGCATCCACCCCATTCTTTCTCTCCTTTCCTTTTCAGAGTTCAATTACATGCTTGACTATTCACCATGTTTTATGTATCTCTTAAGCTCTTTTTTCTATTTTTCATCCTACTTCTCTTCATAATTTAGTAGAATATTTTCTACTGACCTAATAGTTCATTAATCTTTTTTGTTGTGTCTAATCTGCTTTATGTATGTCTATTGAGTGCATTTTTGTTTGGTTCCAGAATTACTATTTTATTTTGTTTTTAAAATAAATTCTAGTTTTTCTCTGATGAATTTCTGTCTATACGTTCATTTTCTTGAACATTTATTATAATTTTTAATGTTTGTTTTCTGTACTTCCAATAATGAATCATTTATGTTCTTGTTGTCTATTTTTACTTTTGATTTTTTTCTTAATTTGACCCATTACCTCGCATGTTAGGCAACTTTTAATTAAATGTCAGATATTACATTTGAAAAATTGCAGTGGCTCTACATGTTGTTCTCTCTCCTCAAAGAGATTTTAATTTTCATCTGGCAGGCAGTTCGGACAAATGTAAATCACCTTTTGCTAATCAATAATTGAGGTAATTTGAAGATGGATTTGATTCTCTGAAGGCTTTTGGTTTTCCCTGAGTCTTAATGCACATAGGCTGTCAAGAGCTTCACCTGAAACCTTGCTGCTTGGTAGGTTCTAAACTCCAACTTTTGTTCTGTTGGCATTATGAGATTTCTGAGTATTCTCCTTCACTGGGTAGGCACTTAGCTGCTGCTTGGTTAGTTTTCTTTGCCTTTGACCCTGTGCAGCTTCAAAAGAGGCAAACGTGCTTTTTTTTTGGTGATGCGGGGAATGGAGCAGAAAAAGCTTTCACTTTACTAAGGTTTCCTTTCCCTTGGATTTTAGTCCCTTCGATCCCAGCTGTATTGGTAACACCAAAAATCTGATTACTTTCTCTCTTTGCTTGTAATACTCTCAAAATCTCTGAGATATTACTTTATTTTTGATCTTTTGGTCCAATATTACTTGGAAATCAGCTTATATTTCAAAAGGATAGGCAACAGAGAATGTCAAGTTAACACCAATGCCTTTCTCTTCTTTCTGGGTTCTTGGCCTTACTCTTGAGTTCTTAATTTTGATTCTATTTTTTATTGGCTAATACAAGTCTTTGAGTATTTTTCTCCAGGAAAAGTTAAAAAGCCATTCATCTTCTTACCCATTTTATTAGGAATTTTTTTTTCTCTTACCTTCTTACATGATAGCCTAACTGAATGTGTAAGTCCTGGATGAGACTATTTTATCCTCTAAGTTTACTGATTTATTTTTCTTCTGTGATCTAGTGTTACATACAACTCCCGAAGCCAACCTTGACTTTTTCCTTTGTTGATAACTTGTTTCATCTTTGTTGATAACTTGAATTTTTCATTATCCTAGATATTAAAAGAATTATCAGCATATGTATCAATAGACTCTTTTAAAATTAATAATCCTATAACAGAATGAACACTTAGTTTTTTAAGGCAGTGTATTATTCTTCTTGTAGGTATACACTGTATATTTATTGCCTTATAATAAAAGAAATACAGGACTTTTTTCATGTTTTAAAATATTAAGCCAATATTAAAAATATTTGTTGTCGAACATTCATATAAAACATATCTAAAAGGTAGAAGTCTCCCTAATATTGATTCTTCAGAGTTAGTTAGCAGGTAGCATTCCTATTATATTCTGTGCAAATGTATTATGTATATATAGATATTACATACAAAACTTTCTTTTTCGAAAATGGTATTGTACGTTATTTTTCAACTTGCTTTTCCCACTTTACAATGTAGTTTGAACATCTTTCCAAGTTAGCAAATTTTTCTGGTTATCTATTGCTGCATAACAAATCACCTCCAAATTAAGTGGCTTAAAATAACAACTTATTACTACCTCTTTTAGTCTGTGGGTCGAGAATTCAAATGGCACAGTGGGGATGGCTTATCTCTGTCCTACGATATATGGGACTTCAACTGGGATGACTCCTACAGCAGGTGCTAGAATACCTGGAGACTGGCCAGACCTCCCCACCTTCCTGTCCTCCCTCCCTATCTCCTCTATTTACACAGACTCTGAACGCAGCTAACTTGAGCTGCTTCACAGCATGATGGCCTCAGGGTAACTGAACTCCTTAGCTGGTGATTCAGGGCTCCAAGGGTGTTCCAAGGGACAA
Source organism: Pteropus alecto (assembly GCF_000325575.1). NCBI lineage: Eukaryota > Metazoa > Chordata > Mammalia > Chiroptera > Pteropodidae > Pteropus > Pteropus alecto. The sequence continues at coordinate 1,565,757 of NW_006441386.1, forward strand.
ACAAGGGTGTTGCTAGGTCTGGAAACTGGCACAAAATAACTTTTTTATTTTATTAAAGAAGTAACAGATCCTGTCCAGGTTTATTGTAGAGAGATATAGAGCCCAACTCTTGAAGAGAGAATTTGTGGCCATATTTAATTCATCAGAGTCAAACATTATTTACATTCTTCCAATAAAAAAAAATACCCAGAAACATCCACAAACTTTAAACAGTCTCATCTTTTTGCGGTACAGGCTCAGGCTTGCGGTCCTGGGTCTGTTGACCCAAAGCTCTTCAAGAATAGGCTCCTGAGGAAACACGTTTCGAAGAGCCTTAGGACCATTTTTAAGCATGCCTTTAAATATGCCATGTTAACAAAGGATCTCACAGTCCCATCCTTAATTTAATCTTTATCCAGAGACCTGTGCTTTAGATTTGAAGTTTTTGCCTGGAGATACCAGAATGAGAAAGTTATCCTTTCTAACCCAGCAAGTCTTAATTGTTTTTGTTTCCTCTAAATTCTATTCGAAAACCAAAATAGTTTTTTCCGTGATTCATTTATGCTGTCTTTTAGTATAGGCATCTAGAAAAACTCAGTTGGCACTTTCTGCATTCAACTTGGAAATCTCCCTCGTCAAGTCCATGAGTTCATTAGTTACCCTTTCCATTTGCTGCATTATTGCAGGCAACAGCATTGCTAACTGTCCCACTAGTACATGACTCAGGTGCTCTTTTCTCCAGCTTCCACGAACAGCTTTCTTGGTGTTCTTCAAGTCCTCTCCAAGAGTCTTCCCGAGGCCCTTGCAGCTTTTGCTAACAGTCTTTCAAGGCATTTCTAGCTTCTGCTCATTGTCCAATCTCAAAACGAGTGTTTTAAATTTTTGTTACAGCTGCACTATACTTCCTAATACCAAATTTTGTTCTGGTTATCTGTTGCTGCCTAACAAACCACTCTAGAACCTCCTGCCACAAAGTAGAGGATATGTGTTGGCAAGAATCCAATGTGTTCTATACTCCATATTTTGATGGAATGCATGGAAAACTTTATCCTCCAGCATACACTTGCCCAAATGATTTTTCTTTTTCTGCCAATTTCTATTTAGACTACAATGCACCCGTTCATTATTCTCTACCCTTGGCTGTCTTGGGCACTGGAAGTAGATGTATTTTCTGAGGGTAAAACAAACAAACAGAAAACAAGAAAAAGGAAGGCTAGGGGATAGGAAGATGTAGAGGTAGGAATGACTTTGGCCATATCAGAAAATGATTACTATGTGCTAACGTAGTGATTGTCCAGGTGTCTGATTTGTGTAACTCTGATCCCAAAGCTAGAGGTAGGCGGTAGAGCAAAGTTAATGTTCACTCTTAGCTGATTCCTGGAGGGTGAAATTATTCTGGATTGGAGAGAGTACTTAGGCTAAATCCAGTTACAAATGCATGATAAAGGGAAGTCTCTCTCACCCATTTTGTTTGTTGATTTGAGCTTCCATTCTGACAACTGGCACAAGATTTCCTTTGGCATTTTAATAGGAAGGAGCTGACACATTTTGACTCAATAAATATATATTAAACAAATGAATAAAAGTTGGAGCAAGGGTATCTAAGCCTGCGAACCTGCAACTCCCTTAACCTGGAAGTCTCAAAATCCTCATAGTTGGTAAGAACTAGGAAATGGCATTTGGCATACTCACCAAAGCCTGCCACCTGGCTTCTTTAGTTCTTGAGGTCACTTGAGCTTAGAATATTTGATTCCCCATCCCCAAGATAATGTCTTTGATATGTGTCTACTTCTCACTAATAATGACAACAGCCAACATTTGTTGAAAGCTTACTTTATGTCTAGAACTGCTATTCATGTTATCACATTTAATCTTTACAACAACCTTATGGGGTATATACCATAATTATTCCCATTTTTCAGATGAGGTCAGTTAAGATTTAGAGAGAACAAACAACTTACCCAAATTCACACAGGCAGTAAGTGAGGGCAGAGAACTTCTGCCAGAAGCGTTCCACCTGATTAAATGGTGACCCTTACATTCTACCATGTGTGTATATAGACTTGCCAAGGGGCTTTGGTGACTCAGTTGCCATGCAGAAAGTGACAAACAATTGCTTGCAGAAGCAACAGATTATTAGGAGGTGCAGCTTTCATTCAAAAAGATCAGAAGGAAAGATCTTATTGAGACCCCACCAGCTCTATTATTTCACCTGCCCATGACTGTTCATGGAAACTTGGAAATGCCTTCTGTGCACGTCTCTCATCTATGTATATAAGACAACCAGTGGCTCAAGTAGGTTATTAGATAATTTGGGATGTAGAGCTGGTACAAGAAAAGATAGTAATAATACAGGGTAGCAAACGCTAAATGACAAAGGTGTGGTACCTGCAATGAGAGCTATAGGGACTCGGGAACCACGCCCAGCTATAAGCCAGGAGGTGCAGATAAAGAAGGAATCCTGATTAACTTGTGCTGCTGGCTGGCAGTGCCAACGTCCACTCTCCCTCAGCAGCTGTACCAGCCAGCAGAGAAGTGATGGCCGAGCTGTTTGAATGAGATGCTTGTGGTAGTATTTATTGCCTGCTTCATTCCTGACTGGTGTAAGAATTTTTATGCTATATCTTTTCTTTGCTTCTGGGACTTGGAAGCACCTGAGCTGGTAAGCAGTCTTTCTGTCACCTAGAGTAGGCAAAAAAAAAAAAAAAAAAAAAAATTGGGGAATCCTGGAAAGGAGGATGCTGTAAGGAAAGACTAACCTGCTCCAGCCAGGTGGGGTTTTTCATCTTCCTTGGCATACCGAGGGAGTAGAAAGGAACTGGCAGGCCTCTGACTTTGTCTATGGGACAGTCTAAGACCCATCTTGCTATTTTGGTTTACATTTTTACTTGACAACACAAACCTTCCTTGTACTGTGTATTCTGCTAGCTACATGAGAGGTAGACAGGTGGGGCCCAGGAATGGTGACTAGAGACTAAGTTAATGTGCTGCCCTTGAGGCATGAGGTAGAAGAGAAAAAAGGGTCTGTGAATAGACTTGGCAGAAGGGAGAGCCAGGGAAGTTGCAGACAGTCTTCGAGATTTCTAGCTCACACGTGTCCAGGAACCCTCTCCCCACCATCAAATCTATGATTTGACCTTGGAAGGAGAAGTGGGGGCAGCCACGCGTTCTCAGGCCCCAGGGGAGCGGGATCAGAGGTTGCCAGGCAGTGGCCCAAGACGTGCCTCCTTAGACAGTGGTAGGGGTGGGCACGCCGAATCCTCCACCTCCTCCACCAGTTCTGGCTGCCCAGGAGCAGATGCAGGTGTGACTGTAGCCCAGGGGTGTGGGCGCTGGGGATGAGGTAGTTAAGGTGGGGAGCGCCTGGGTGAGTTGTCCAATACCGAGGAACAGCAGTTTGCCAGAGTTAACGTGGGCAGCTTCTTTGAGGAGGAAAGGAAAGGAGGACCGTCTGCCAAGATCCAGCTTGCCCCCCGCGTGTGTGCCTGTGTGCGCGCGCGAGTGTGAGTGCGCGCGCGCCGAGGCGTTCCTCAGGTTGCGCTGCCTGGTAACCGAGGGAGCTATTGGCAAGGCGACGGAGTGGGGGCGGGGGCTCCCCGACCCTCGGAGAAGCCGAGCACGGGCGGCCGAGGCGAGCCCTGAACCCCAGCTCCTGGCGCTGGGCGGGCGCTGCGGTCGGCCTCCAGGCCCCAGGGGGCCCTCCAAGGGAGGAGCTGGGGAGGAGGCCGGAGCTGCATGGAGTTTCTAGGGCGCGCAACTCCAGCGGGGCCTCGGCCACTGGGCTCCGGGGCGCAGCGAGGCAGCCGCGCACATGGCCTGAGCCCGCGCGCCGGGGCTCTGCACGGCCAGCGAGAGCGGGAGGGGTAGTGGAGCGCGCCGTGCCAGGGTGCGGGGCAAACGTCCCCAGACGGGATC